>NW_006399875.1:8840334-8858380 GCF_000299155.1 Elephantulus edwardii | reverse complement strand
CTTGGACCAAGAGGCAGTTGTCAGAACAGAGCAAGGAAACACTGCATGGTTCAAAATTGGGAAGGGTGTATGCCACGGATGTGTCCTGTCTCCATACCTTTTCAAACTGAATGCAGAACAGATTATTCGGGAGGCTGGGCTCTATGAGGAGAAGTGTGGCATCAGGGTTGGTGGAAGATCCAACAATCTGCATTATGCAGATGACCTGCTTGCTCAAACTGAGGCACTTGCTGCAGAGGGTCAAGTACTGCAGCCTTCAATATGAATTGAGGCTTAACATCAAGAAGACAAAGATTCTCACCACTGTACCAATTGGCAGCATCAGGATAGATGGTGAAGAGATTGAGATTGTTAACAACTTTAGTTTGCTTGGCTCCACAATCAACCTCTTGGCACCAGTAGCCAGGAAATTAAAAGACGTATTGCGATGGGAAAATCTGCTGTTAGGGACCTCCCCAAAGTACTGAAGAGCAGTGGTTTTACTCTGGAGACCAAGGTGCGCCCGATACAGGCCATGGTCTTTGCAATCAGTTGTTAAGCGTCAGAGAGTTGGACAGTGACTAGGGAGGTTAGAAGGAGAATTGATGCCTTTGAGCTGTGGTGCTGGAGAAGAGTATTGAATGTACCATGGACTGCTACGAAAACAAACAGGTTCATCCTGGAGAGGGTTAAATTGAGCTGCTCCTTGGAGGCAAGGATTCTGGGACTTCGTATGACATGCTTTGGTCATGTTGTAAGGAGGGACAGGTCCTTGGAGAGGGACATCATGCTTGGTAGGGTGGAGGAACAGTGCAGGAGGGGAAGACCCTCTATGAGATGGATTGATTCGGTGACTGGGGTAATCGGAATGGGTGTGTCAGAGGCAGTGCGGTTGCCACAGGATAGAGCAGGGTTTAGGGCTGTTGTACCTACAGTGATATGAGTCATAAGCGACTTGAAGGCACATAACATCATTATCATCAACGACAACCATAAATCAAAGAGAACAACTCATCCGCCTTCTTTATTGTTTGACTTTCACATGTGTATGTGGGAGTTGAGCATTAGGGGGCGCCAGTTTCAGGTGGTCCATAGCTTCTGTTACTGGAATGTCAGCTCCCTGGCCTGTCACCTTTCTGCATTTGCTATCCAGGGATCTGTGATGTATCAACTACACCCAGTAGCTTCCAGTGAAGTTTGAGAAATATGCAGCACAGATCACCATTTAAGGGTTTGGAGAGTTATAAAATTGCTTATAAAATCTCTTATGGTGATTAATAAGGGGAAAACCCCATCTAGTTACTGAGAATTTCTTTTAAGCTATTGATTCTTCAGTTAGCTCGCAACAAAATGTTTATGGAATCTGTAAAGAAGCTCAGACTACATTTAGCAGTAGATGATCTATAAATTCATTACACCGGATGAAAACGCAAGTGATACAGACATCCTGGGCTGTGCTGGCTGTGGTGGAAGACTGCCCAGTTTGTAAAATGAGTGGAACAGTTGGAGCCAGGAGATTGCTGTATTGTAATGTTCATCTGCAAGCGTGTCCCTGACTTGGTTCACGAGGTACGTTATTAGACCTCAGGGTTTGGCAGGGCGGCTGTGTGTGGTGTATTTCAGTCTATCCATCCTTACTTAAGAGTATTCATAATGCATTCAAGATAGATGGCTTTATAAATTTTAAAAACTCTTTAGGGAGCTGTTACAGAGCCTTCTTAGAAATATGTATTAAAACTGCAAGTATTTCCGTAAGGATGTTCATTCTTAAATATCACTTAGGTTGTATTCGGTTAAATCTGGGCTTTATTTGGCTAAATAGAAAGGCTTTTATTTCCCTGTTACATTTCCTTGGGAATCCGAGCTGTGGAATCTTAGTTAGTTAGTGCTGTTGAGTGGCTCCTAACTTAGGGACCCCACGTACTCCAGAACTGTGCTCAGTGAAGCACTGTCCACTCCCGCTACCCTCACACTCATTGCTATGTTTGTACCTACAGTTTGAGTTGTTGTGTCAGTCCATCTCCTTAAAGGTTTTCCTCTTTTTAACTGACCCTCTATCCTGAATAATGTCCTTCTCCAGCGACTGGACCTTCCTGTAACATAACTAAAGGACATGAGACTCTTGCTTTCCTTTCCATTCTAAGAAACATTCTGAGCTGTACTTTCTCCAAGACAGATTGGTTCTACTTGTCTAGAGTATGTTTAGTATCCTTCACCAACAGCACAATTCAAATGTATCAGTGCTTTTTCCACTTCCTCATTCAGTATCAAGCTTTTGCATGTGTTATGAAGCTTGCCTTTAGTGTATATTAGTATGTTAAGTGACAGTTTTGCTTTTGTGTTGTGATGAATGTTAGTTTTTAAATCAATTTCTTAAATTATTAGATTGATGAAAATACTAAGGATAGCATTGTTGTTGTGAAGTGCTGTTGAGAAGTAGGCAACTCATAGTGACCCCAGAACGAAAGGCCTGAACACTTGTATAATTTCCATCCTTTCTCCAGGTTCGTAGTTTTTCTAGAGGCAGGCTACATTGGAAGTGGATGTCACTCCTGCTTCCAAGCTTGTTTTAATCGGAGAACTCCACCAAACAGTGTCCACAATGGTTAACCATTATTGCATTTGACTCATCAGTGTCACAGTGTTCAGCATCACATCAACCACGAGTTACCTCTTTATAGCAAGTGGAGAGACCAGGGCTCTATGACCTCGAAGAATGTTTGACCAAAAACAATTAGAAACAAGCCGGAGGGCTGTGGATTAGTCACCCACCTTTGGCTTGGTAGCATCATTTTCTGTCCACTCAGCAAACTGATCTCTCTCTATGCTGCTGCTGTTGTTGGATAGCATAGTATAACTTTTTTTTTCACTTGCATAAGTTGTTGTTATGTGACGTAAGTAGTTTTTTAAAATATTTATTTATATTGGTTTTATATTTATAAGGTTCTTATACAGTGTATTTCTAACTGTTCTTCATTCACATGTGTTTCATACAGTTATTCCCGTGCATTATGTTTTATATAATTAATCACCATTAGACAATGATTGTTATTACCCTGTCTTTTCAGGTACCCACCGGGTCTTTCCCATTTCCTTTACTCCGTCCCTCTACATACCAAATTGTGCAACCCTGTGATTTCACCCCTGCCCATCCTCACCCCTCTCCTCCCACCCTTCCCCTTCCACTCCTTCCCTTTCCACTCCTTCCCCCCTTGGGTCCTCAAACATGTTTTAACACTTGGAAGAGGACTTTTTCAGCTAAAAGTAGTTTTGATGGGCCAGTGATTAAAGCACTCAGCTGCTAACTGAGAGGTTGGCTGTTCAATCTCACCAGCCTTTCCATGGGAGAAATATGGGGCAATCTCATTCTGTATAGATTTGTAGCCTTGGAAATGTTACAGGCAGTTCTGCTCTGTGCTCTGGTGTCGCAGTGAGTTGGGATCAATTTGGTGACGGTAGGTTTTGCAATAGCACCCAAAGGTTACACCTCTCTAGTGATTTGAGTCTGCTAGCAGGTGCTTAGGAAAAGATGGGAAGTCCTGTGAATTAAAGCTTGCAAACCCCACCCAGCAATCAGTTGACTCTGACTTAACATCAATGAATTTTGAGTATTTTTAAATTTTTTTTATATTCCTCTGATTTTTTTGCAATATTTGACTACATTGTTTTTCATAAAAGTTCCTTCTCATGGAAGCAGGAGCGGCATCCACTTCCGAAATGGCTTGCCTCCGGAAACTCTATGTACTAACAATGCTCAGGCCTTTCGTTCATAGGGTCACTATGAGTTGTCTACGACTCGATGACACCTAACAACAACAACAACATGATTAACACCATACCATCCCTTCCTCACCCCTCTATTTCTACCCTCTCTCCTACCTTGGATCCTCATACTCATTCTACAATAGTGGTTTTATGCAGTACTTGTCCTTCTGGGACCGAGTTAGTTCACTCAGCATAATGCTCTCCAGTCCCTCCCAAGTTGAGTAGTAATTTACAAAATGATTTCTCCTGCGTGCTGCATAGTATTCCATTGTAGGAATGTACCACAACTTCTCAATCCATTCAATTGTGGTTGGACATCTGGGCTGTTTCCATGTTCTTGTAATTTGAATAATGCTGCTGTGAACACTGGTGTACAAGTTTCCATTTGTGCCTCAGTTCTCATTTTCTTGGGGTATATTCCAAGCAATAGAATATCTGGGTCATGGAATTACTATGTTCAGCTTTTTGAGGAAGCACCAAACTGCCTTCCAGAGTGGTTGTACCAATGTGCAATCCCACCAACAATGTATTGGAGTTCCTATCTCACCACATCCTCTCCAACATTTATTACTTGCTGTCCTGGTAAACTTTACCACTGTTGCTGGAATGAGGTGGTATCTTGTTGTGGTTTGGAGCATTTTTTTGTGTATCTGTTGGCCATTTGAATACCTTCCTCTGTGAAAATTCTTTCGATGTCTTTTGCCCATTTTGTAATTGTGTTACCAGACTTGTTCTTGTAGAGGCCCAGGAGTATTCTATAAACTTTCATTATGAGACTCTCGTCTGAGATGGTATTGCCAAATGTTTGTTCCTAGTCAGTAAGTTTTCTTTTCTCCCTGTCGGAAAAAGTTTTTGTTGAACACAGGACTTTAATCTTAAGAAAGTCCCCATTCGTCAGTTTTATCCTCTTCAGATTGTACATTTCTGGCTGTATTTGGTAGTATTTGGAGGATTTTTTTTGCAGCAAATATACCCAAATGTAATACTTCATTTGGTTTCTTAGCTGCTGCTTTCATGCTCATTGATTGTTGAATGTCTTTCTGTCTTTAACTGGTCTCCTATTTTACATAATGTCCTCCAGTAATTGGTCCTTCTGTAAAACATTCCCAAATTGTATTAGCTAACACTTTTCCTGTTCTCGCTTTCTAGGATCATTCTAGCTGTACTAATTCCATGAAGGATTTGTTTGCTTTTTTCACAGTCCATGAGACAGTCAATATCTTTCCCCATCAATACATTTCAAAGGCATCAAATGTTTGTTCTTCCTTATTCATTGTCTCCTTTGTAGGCATATGAGGCAAAGGGGTCAAGTGCACTTTGATTCCTAAAGGGACATCTTTTTTTCTTTAACATTTGAAAAAAGGTCCTTCATATCAGCTTCTCTCTGTATGTATGTGTGTACTTATAAAGAACAAAATTTTATTCTTTTACATTTTGCAGGCTGGAATTCCAAATCAAGATATGAGTTCTGGGAGAGGAGTTCCTCCTTGTGGTAGCCATATGTGATCTTAGAACTCTTTGGCTTGAATAATACCACTTGTTCATTTTGCTTTTTGAGAAGTAAACATCCAGAAGAGAGTAAATTGAGTAGCCATCCTACTCTGATATAGCATCATTAACAAAATAAGTCTCTATTTCAAATTACTGTCACATTTCTAGGTACAGTAGTTAAGTCTCAACATACATTTTTAAGAACAAAGTTAAGTACATAGCATTTTCTTTACACTGATAAACTGTAACTTAAAAACTATAGCAAACATTATATTTCATGGTGATATGGCAGAAGCAATATTTTGAATGTCAGGGTTTCTATCATTATAAAAATGTGCAAGGGTCCCATGAAGATGGCCATATCTGACGTTTAGCAAAATAACAAAGGAGAACTGTCCCTATCAACAACATCAACAACACAAAACCAGTTCCCATGAGGTCAGACATGTGTACCATATTCCCCTACCTCTTTCTATTCATCTCAACACCAATCTTACTGGGTCCAGAATCCCATGTGATAGCTCACACCACACAGAAGCATATTGATGGAAGTAAAAAAGGGCGATAATTTAGGTTGTCAGCAAGACACAATTGCTGAGTTAGGACAGTTTCTGAAATATGTTCATAGGTGCCTCAGCCTTGAGCCTTGTGACTTTAGACCAGTGTTACAAAGCTCTCAGTCCTGCCATTTATGGCTCTTAGCCACCCTATTATCTCCTCTGACCTCCCCCAGTCCTCCAGCAAACTTGCGCAAAGGTTCTCAGCCGTGGTTCCCAGAGGGAGACAGTCCCAAGCTCTGCTCCATCTCACGTGAGGTTTCTGGTTGTCCGCTGCTGTAGCTATGACAACTGCTTCCATAGGCCCTGGCCTAGTTGGCACAAGAATCTCTAGCCGTGAAGGAGGTGTTGTATTATCTTGGCTGCTTCTTTGCTAGTGGAGAAGATCCTCTAATTTTGCAACTAGATCTCTTCAATTCAACGGCGGGACTAGCCAGTCCCTTTGTGGATAGGCTAACATGCCCTATTTACATATCCCCACCCGCGCACATAGCAAAGTTAGAAAATGGCTAGGAAGGTCACTTTGAACAATAAAACCTTAACACCACAACTACTATTACCTCTAGTTGTTATGGGGCTGGAGATGCTAGTTACTAAAATAAGGCAAAACATGAGACAGAAAAGGAAGAAGCATATGTATCAATATTTGCAGACATTTAGGTGGCCCAACATTTACACAGTTTTGTCCGTTTGACTTTTGATTCCATGGGTGTTGATTTTGTATCCAAGAGAAGTCTTTTCTCTGTTTACCATGATGGTACTTATTAATCCAGTTGTGACAGGTTTGCTGTAGTCTTAGATCTTTATCAGTAAGTGCTTCCAGTCTTTTTCACTTTCAGGAAGTAAGACAGTATCTGTTCCATATCACAGGTTAATGAGCCTTCCTCAATGTGAGTGCCGTATTGTTTTTGTGGTGTAGCTACTCAGATTATTTGCTAACATACATATTGAGCAAGTATGGTTGAAAGATACAACCCTGATGCACACTTTATTTTGAATGAAGGTATGTGTTCACGTTGAGCTGAAATGATTTTTAGTCTGTGTACTAACCCTGCATGAGCACAACTAAGTGTCTGAAATGTCAAATCTCCTCAGAATTTTACATATCTTATTATGATACCTGGAGGACAGTCAGCAGGCCAACTGAATGGAAGAGATCAATATTTGTTCCCGTTCCAAAGAAAGGTGACCCAACAGAGTGTGGAAATTATCGAACAATATCATTGGTATCACATGCAAGCAAGATTCTGCTGAAAATTATCAAAAAACATTTGGAACAATATGTCAGTAGAGAACTGTCAGATGTGCAGGCTGGATTTAGAAGAGGTCGTGGTACTAGGGATATTGTAGCCGATGTTAGATGGATCTTGACAGAAAGAAAAGAATACCAGAAGAGTGTCTATCTGTGCTTCATTGACTATGCAAAGGCTTTTGACTGTGTGGATCACAACAAGCTGTGGCTGACTCTGAGAAGAATGGGAATCCCAGAACATTTGATCGTACTAATGCGAAACCTATATGTGTACCAAGAGGCAGTCGTCAGAACAGAGCAGGGAGACACTGGAAGGTTCAAAATAAAAAAAACGGGTCCTTCAGGGATGTATTTTGTCTCCATACCTTTTCAATGTGTATGCAGAACAGATCATCCAAGACACTAGGCTCCACGAGGAGGAACGTGGCATCAGGATTGGTGGAAGAATCGTCAACAACCTGCGTTATGCAGATGACACAACCCTGCTCACTGAAACTGAGGAGGACCTGAAGCACTTGCTGCAGAAGGCCAAGGACTGGAGTCTTCAATATGGATTGAAGCTCAATATCAAGAAAACAAAGACTCTCACCACTGGGCCAATTGGCAGCATCAGTATAGGTGGTGAAGAGATTGAGATAGTTAACAGGTTTAGTTTGCTTGGCTCCACAGTCAACACTCTTGGTAAAAGCAGCCAGGAAATCAGGAGATGAATTGCATTGGGAAAGTCAGCTGTGAGGGACCTCTCAAGAGTACTGAAGAGCAACAACATCAGGCTGGAGACTAAGGTGAGCTTGATCCAGGCTATAGTCTTAGCGATTACGTACTATGCATCAGAGAGTTGGACAGGAATAGAGTTGATAGAAGGAGAATTGATGCCTTTGAGCTGTGGTGCTGGAGAAGAGTGTTGAATATACCATGGACTGCTAGGAGAACAAACAGGTTTGTCCTGGAGAGGGTGAAGCCAGAATGTTCCCTGGAGTCAAGGATTCTGACACTTCCTCTGACATACTTTGGGCATGTTTCAAGGAAGGACTGGTCCTTGGAGAGGGACATCATGTTTGGGAGAGTGGAGGGACAGCCCAGGAGAGGAAGACCCTCAATGAGATGGATTGATTCAGTCACTGAGGTAATGAGGGTAGATGTGTCAGAGACAGTAAGATTGGCACAGGATAGATCAGGATTTATGGTTCTTTATATAGGGTTATTATGAGTCACAGGCAACTCAACGGCACATAACAACAACAAATTGTGATACACACATTAGAATGTCTTTGTATGCTCTTTAAGACACAGATAAATATCTAAAAAAAATGCTAGATCTAGGTGTGTACTGCAGAGTCAGAACTGAGCCATAGTTGACCCTCGGGGCAGGTTTTCAGAGGCAGTTAATCACATGCGAGGAAATTGCCTATCCAGATGAGCAAAATAAAAATCTCAGAAACCATTTCAGTATTAGGAGACCTAAGGCTTCCGCAGCATTATCTTAACTCTAAATCATTATCACAAAGAGAGAGGTTCATAAGTTGGGGTGCTGACATTTCATAATCTGAAGTTAAATCCAATTTACTTTTCAGCTTCTCTGTGCTGAATCAAATAGTGTGATGTTCTGTTTTTCTTATAAATACTGTTCTAGTAGAGTAAAACAAACAAATAGTTGCCAGAAAAATCTTCTTTTCCTTTCCTTCCGATTTCATTGATCCAACGAGGGTCAAAGACTCGACCTTTTTGAGCCACAAATGATTATTTAGCATCTCTAATAAGCATCTTAGGGTAGAACCAGTGCAAGTGCTTAACACCCTGGGCTGTTAATGAAAAGGCTAGAGTTTGGAGTCCACCCAGAGGTGCCTTGGAAGAATGACCTAGCAATCTATTTCTGAAAACTCAGCCATTGACTTCTCCAAGGAGCACAGTTCAACTCTAGCACATAAAGAGGTGCTTTGAGTCCAAACACACTTGTTGGTAATCATTGATTTTTTTCAAATTTCTTTTTTTAATGCTCATCTAGAAGATGAACTATGTTATAATAAAGTAACCTCTAACTTTATATAAAGATAAGAACACGACATGCTTTGGTTCATCTTCAATATCATGATCGATATTTCTGGTTCAATGTTGACACCACCCTTGATTATATTTTCTTGTCCTCAAAGTACTGGTTTATGAAAATAGAAAGTCTTATTTGTTTGCCTCCCTATTTTTCTGTAATACCGAAGCAGACTGGCTGGGAAACATGGCAGCCTCAACATGGCCGTATTTACCCTAATAGAGGTTCTATAATTTATTCATGATGTCTCAAAGGCATGTGAGAGCTAGACAATGAATAAGGAAGATCAGAGAGAAGAATTTATGCATTTGGAGTATGATGTTGGGAATGAATAATGAATACACTTTGCCTTGCCAGAATAATTAACAAAACTTGGAAGTAGTACAGCCGGAATGCTCTATGGAAGTAAGGCTGGTGATACATGCGCTGTGGACATGATGTCTAGAGAGACATGACGTGCTAGAAGAACACCATGCTTCACAAAGGAAAGGGGAAAGAACAAGACCCTTAACAAAATAGGTTGACTCATTAATTTCAACAGTGAGCTTAAGCACTGGAGAGATTATGAGGATGGTGTGTAGATGTATGAGGATGAAAAAAATTTGTTCTTTTTTTAGAGAAAGTCCCGATGATGAATCCTTGTCATTCATCTGTGGAGGAAAAGGTCCAGTGCTTTAGAGAATACTCATTAGACATTGCTTCTTGATGCATGATGAGGTGGTCTTATTTCATTTTCATTGTTTTATTTCCAGACGATATTGTAAAGCAAAGAAAAAAGAAGAAACATTTCCATTGAGTTGCAGATTCAATGAGGCATATAACACCCCTGACTTCTTTTCTTGATCTTAAAAATAAATTGGCTCCAAATTAGCCTGAGGAACCTCTGCAAGCTTGAACCTGGGTTAGATGTGAGTCTTTCAGAGAAGGAGACTCAAATATATTCAGCTAAAAGAAACAATAGAGAAGGACTAAGAAAGACTTCACCCTGTTAAGGGTGAAGCACCTGAGATTTGCAGACCAGGCAGTCTAGAGGACCAGAACTTGAATTCCAGCTCCCACAGGTTTCATTGTATTTCATCAGTGCAAAAGTATAAATCATGTGTGGGAACCCAAGGGGGGAAGGAGTTGAAGAGGACTGAGGATAGGTAGGGGTGAAAACCACAGTGTTGCACAGTTTGATGAGTGGAGGGGAGGAATGAAGGAAATGGGGTGAATCCAGGTAAAAAGACAGGGTAGTTATGGGAAATGTCTAACGGTGATTAATTTTATAAAATAAAATACATGGGAATGATTATACGAAACATAATAGGAATAAAAATTATGCCAAGTACAATGTATACTAACTTTGTAATCAAACCAATAATGCATTGAAACAGATGCGGGAGAGCACTGTTTAAAAGAGATATGTGATTAGGTATTATTGTCATGACAAGAGTCCAGAACAAAGGCTACAAAGTGGAGTGGATCTGGGGGGAGGAATTGTATAACAATAAAAGAATTTTTCTTTTACTTTTCAAAGAGAAGAATGAACTAGAGGGGAGGGGTGGGCAGGGAGAAGAGTGCAACAATGAGTGAATGGAAATGCAAAGTCTCTGTAAACTTTCATTAAAACGAATAATAATAAAAAATTTAAAAGATGAGGTGGGGGAAGTGTTCTTTCTACATGTTTCAAAAAAGCTATCATACCTACTTCTGGTAAAGTCTAAAGTCTAAAAATAGCACTTCCTGATCAAATAAAATGTGGACTGTGTAGGTAATTTTACAATTTTCTAGTCATCAGCTGCTGTCATATGGCCACTCACTGCAGAATAGAATGAAACGTCATTGCCCCATGCTGCACTGTCTTCATGGTCATTGTCACATTTGGTCTTTAGTTGTGTTACTCTGTATCTATGCTTTCCAGTCTGCGAGCTCCTCCTCCAGTACTTTGTTGTTGTTGTCATGTGCCATTGAGTCACCTGTGACTCATAATGACCCTGTGTACAATAGCTCTGAACCCTGCCCTATCCTGAGCCTGTCTCACTGTCTCCAATGCACTCCATTACCCAAGTTACTGTGTCAATCTGGAATCTTCCTCTCTTACGATGTCCCTCAACTCTTCCAAGCATGATGCTATTTTTCAAGGACCTGTCTCTCCTGGTACCCAAAGTATGTGAGATGGAGCTTCAAAATCCTAGCCTCCAAGGAGAAACTTGGTTTCAATCTCTACAAGACAGACCAATTCGTTTTCTTGGTCGTCCATGGTATGTTCAAGACTCTTCTCCAGTATTAACTCAAAGACATCGATACTTTTTTTTTCTACTTGTTTTTTTTTGCAAAATTTGAATACATTCTTTTCAAGAACAAACTCTTTCAATTTCCCTCACCACCTGCACCCCCCCCCCATCAAATTGCACAACCCCATGTTTAATCCTTTTCTCTCATCCTTAGTCATTGTCCAGCTTTCTTAAGGAAGTTAATTGGAAAGACCATGATTTGGATCAGATACACCTTAGTCTCTAGAATAAGAGGTCCCTGACAGTAGATATTCCTAAGGAAGTCCAGTACTTTACTGGGACAATATTCATTTGTAATCCAATAAATTCTCCTTTTAGAGTTAGATTGGCCAATCTTTGTTTCTTGTTTGTTTGCCTTAGTAGGGAGACTCTTCTGACACCTTCCCACCAGGAGTAATTCTGTTATTATTTCAGCTACCAGAGTCATAGCTTCCATCATCAAAGCAACAGGTAAACTACTACAGTGCAGCAAACGAAGGCTTAGATCAGTTCATTTTGATTGGACATCCCCCCTCTGTGGATACTTTGCATTTCCACCTGATATATGGAATCTAATTCCACATTCTAACAAACTTGAGATTTATAAGCATTACCCTGGGGTGGGGGAAGGCCTTGTTAAAAATATAAATGCAGTGCCTCTTTACTATAACTTTGAGTCTGGAAATGAGCCCACTTTTGTGATACAGCTTTCTGGAGTTCCTCAAGTCTCCATCTGACCAGAAAACCTGATCTTTTTTTTTTTTTTTCTTTTTAATTAAACTCTTGCTTTAACTCTCAAGGGTTTTAATTTACTTCATGTCGTATGCACCAAGCTGTAGCTTTCCAAACAAGACCTGTGCAGTTTGTTTTCTGCATCTTAGTGTCAGGGTTTTGTTCTTTTGTTTGTTTTTGTGTGTGTGCTGGTATTTTTGAGAGCTCGATGTAGATGTTAGTTCATCATGGATGAATTTTTTTTCTCCCTCTAGGTGATAGCCACCTTCTGAACTCAGTATCATCCCTCAAAACATCAAACAGATTGATAGTCAGGACAGAGCTGTAGCTGGAACCTTGTGATGTGCCACCAAACGTCTTCTGCAATGAAATTGATTAATTAATTGGTATTTTCCTAGGCAGGAGAATTTGAACAGCAAGTCATTCAACAAATTACATCTCTCCGCCTGACCAAGATCAACCAATGTGTTGTTGTCTTGAAAATGTTTTGTTGGTGTTTTGAAATAACATGTCAGTTTTGTTGCAATTTTTAATAAATTGCTTTATGAGATTAAAAAAAACTGAGACATTAATTTCTGTTTCACAGGGGTCAAGGGAAAGGTAATTGCTTAGAAAGACATGCCGTGTGGTTATAGATGGGTGCTGCTGGTCCCTCTAGAAGACTTGGGTCTGTGGAAGTGATATTAGAACAAACTCCTTATTGTCACACTTTCCTGAAGGAAAGGTCTCAGCGTCATAGGATTTCAGAGCCTGAAAGTCCATTAAATGCCATCTTGTCCAATCTGCAATTTCACACACCAGAAAACCCAGATAAAGATGAAGTGTGATGTGTCCAGGGACAGCCAGCCAGTTTGTAGACAAGCTATAATGTCACGTCTGCTCACACAGAACCACCCAGAGCGGCCGTTGCTGCCAGTACTACTCTACACTCGGCTGCCTGGTTGCATTTTTCTTTCTACCACTTACTGCTGTTTTTATCATGGCACGTTTTTATTTTGTTATTTAGTTTGGGTGCTGCTAACCTCTAGAATTTTACCAACAAGAGAACAGTGATTGTGTGGCTTTCACCTATTATCCCAGTGTTTAGCACAGAAGTTGGCACAGACTGAGTGGCCAATGAGTATTTTTCAGACTGAGTCAACTGACGACTCGAACCCATTGTTGCACATTCTAGCTTTTGAGCATTCTTTACTGTGCACTGAGTGACTGGTTATTGTTGTTGCTGTTTTGTTTGATGTTATGAATACTAGAAATTACTTGCAGACTCAAGAGTCAAATGTTTTATAAGGCTGACTGTAATGTTGAAATTTTATAAGTAACCGGAACAAGGGTGTGGGGAAGAGTATCTAGGGAATGATTCCTAGTTGCCCTTGCATTGTAGAGTAGATCTGTTATGTAAGGTTTTCTTATCTGTAATTCTAATGGAAAGGAGCTCTGGAAGCAGGATAGTTATGCAAGTCTATGGTTAAGTGAAAGATCTGCTGTATCAACTCACTAGTGACTGCAGGAAACAAAAATATCTGACGATTGATGCTTATGAACAAGATTGGCTAGAAAATGAGATGAGGAAGTTCTACTACATCTTATGAGATGCTGGACGTTGGTCCCACTTGGATACACTCCACCACCACCAATTATAACACAAGCACATTTATGAGTCTGTCTTCCCTAATGGATGATTTCTAACTAAACCTTTAGGGAGTTGGGATTGACTTGAAATGAGAGAGTAAAGTTGGCATATTGGAAGGCTATTTTTTTGTTTGCTTTCATTGTAATGAGCCATTAAAATCTTATTAACTAGGAATTTGGAGAAAGTACAGAACTTCTACAGTAGGTTTTTCAGCTCCAAAACAGAGACCGTATCATCCCTAAAGATTACTGCTGTTAAACTGACTTTCCATTGGGTTAAGTCTAACCCGTAGTGAACCTGTGTACGATAGGAAAGCCTGTCTGGTGTCACACCACCCTCACAATCTGTGCTGTGTTTAAGGCCACTGTTAAAATAATAGTATCAGTCCATTTCATTGAGGGTCTTCCCTTCTACCACTGACCCTTGACTTTTTCTGGTGTGATTTCCTTTTCCAGGGACTGCCCATCCTGATGACACACCCAGCTCATAGCAGAAAGGGTCTCTCATTCTTCTCATTCTTACTTCAAGGAGCATGCTGGCTGGAGCTCTTCCAAGATCTATTTGTTTGTTCTTTTGACATTTTATGTAGTATATTTTATGTTTTCTGGCATCGACAGCTCCTCTTTGGTTTCCTAGGTCCTCTATATCCTTGGGTTTGGTGGTTTGCTGGAATGTTTCCCAGTGACTCAGACCCATCAGGAGAACGATTCTTGTGACTTCAGATCTGCAGGTTGATTGTGCAGAGACTGGTGAGTGCTGTAGACAATCAGTTGCAATGTCGCTGGTGAGCAGGCTTTCAAAAAAGAGAGCTAGCACTGAGGTCCCCGGATCTTAGAGCCTCCAGCAGGTTGGGGCTTGTATCCCACCCTAATCCTCTCTTCTTAATATAATAAATACTTTGTTACAAATGAAACAGTCATTAGTGAGGAAAGACATTCTGAATGGTAAACCTTTAACACTACAGAGCTCTGAATTACAGCAATTGTTTCAAGTCTTAAAAATAACAAGCTTGGAAACTGTAATACAGTTCTCTGTCCTGCAGGGGGGCTATGCATCAAAAATACCATGGTGGGTTTGGATGAGTCTGGATTTATCATGAGCCTTAGTCAAGTCTTTGTGATAATTCAATGAGATAACCTATTTCAGGTGGTAAGGATAGTGTTAAAAATGTGGTTAGGACAGAAATAAAATTATTTATGTTAATGGAATTAAGATGGATTAACATTGGAGGAAGACTCATCAACAACCTATGATATGTAAATAACACAACCTTACTTGATAGAACTAAGGAAGACCTGAAGCACTTGCTGCAGAAGGTCAAGGACTGTAGTCTTTAATATGGATTGAAGCTCAACATCAAGAAAACAAAGATTCTCACCACTGGGCCAATTTGCAGCACCATGGTAGATGGAGAAGAGATTGAGATTGTTGATAATTACAGTTTGCTCAGCTCCACAATCAACACTCTTAGCACCAGCAGTCAGGAAATAAAAAGTCTAATTGCATTCAGAAAATCTGCTGTCAGGGAGCTCTCCAGAGTACTGAAAAGCAACGATGTCTGTCTAAGAGTAAGGTTTGCCCAATCCAGACTAAGGTCTTCTCCATTACTTGTTATGCTTCAGAGAGCTGGACAGTGAATAAGGATAACAGAAGAAGAATCAATGCCTTTGAGTTGTGGCACTGGAGAAGAGTTTTGAACATACCATGGCCTGCCAAGAAGACAAATCAATTTGTCCAGGAGACGGTGAAACCAAGTTTCTCCTTGAAGGCTAGGATTTTGAATCTCTCTCTCATATACTTGGGGCACATGGCCAGGAGAGACAGGTCCTTGGAAAAGGATATCATGTTTGGAAGGGTGGAGGGACAGCACAGGAAAGGAAGATCCCAGAATAGATAGGTTAATACAGTATCTGGTGTAATGGAGGCTGATGTGTCAGAATTAGTTAGACTGGCTTCAAACAGGGAAAGGTTCAGAGTAGTTGTACATAGGTTCCTATATATCACAGGTGACTCAATGGCATATAACAACAAAACCATACTATATTGGTTGGTTTTTGGGTTTGTTTGTTTGCTTGTTTTTTAATATAGATTTAAGCCTCTTGTTTAGAGTCAAGGCCTTGGAGAGGACTTTTGTTTTAAAAATCGGTTATTACTCTATTTTGGAGGAACATTCTTCTAAGTGGTACAGCACTTTTCTGTCAATATGCTGTACTGAGGTTACCTGGGGTTGCTGTGATGCTGAACCTTGTGCTGGTGGGGTGTCAGATGCCATGATGGTTACCCATAGTGGACAATGTTTGGTGGAGCTCCTAGTTTAAGACAAGTTAGGAAGCAGGAGTGAGATTCACTTCTTAAACAACATTCCTCTGGAAACCCTATGAACTTTGATAAATGATGATATAGAAAGGCTTCAGGCCTTTTGTTCATAGCTTCACTATGTTGTCCTTGACAGCAATTAACAACAATAATTCTAAGTAATTCTGGAGATATACAAATCAATGTTAATTTAGAAGCTCTACTTTAGGGGAAGAGGAGAATATATGAGTGTTAGGGCTATTTCTTGGAGAAGGAGGAGGAGGAAGAAATCATAAAATATGTATATGGTGTTTCTGTAATTTGTGTTGTTGTAAAGTGTCGTCAAGTCAGTTGTGACTCATAGCAACCCTATGAACAAAAGATCTGAACCCTGTTCTATCCTGCACCATCCTCATACTTCCTGACACACAAGAGCCTATTGCAGCAGTCTCTGTATCAATCCACCTAGTTGAGGATCTTCCTCTCCTTCACTGACCCTCCACCCTTCCCAGCATCATGGCCCTCTCCAAGGAATACCCAAAGTATGTGAGGCAAAGCCTCATCATTTTTGCCTCCAAAGAGCACTCTGGCTGCACCCTCTTCAAGACATTATCTGTTCATTCCTTTAGCTGTCCATGGTATGATCAGTGTTCTTGTCCAGACATTGCGCCAGCATGGAGTCAGGGAACCAGTCCTCTGCGAAGTTGGTGAGAAGATGTGGAAGAGAGAGAAGATGTGGAAGAGAATGACAGCTTATATTGGTTCGTGTCTATTGGAATGAAGAGGAGTAAAGATCCTGCAAAGATAATAAGCAAAAAAGTAGATATATATGACTTTTCAGAATTGATTTCTTCTCAAGTTATGATGCAAGGTTTCAGCTATTTTGTAGGTGTTAGTGATCAAGAATTATATATTATTATGTTGTTCACAAAGACACTTGGGCATCTTTGAACAGAAAAAGAAAGAAAGAAATGATTCCAGAGTCACTGAAAAGAAAATAAAGGAGAATCAAAACCATGTAAGTGAATGTGCAGAAATAAAAACAACAACAACAAAAATCTTCCAAACAATGGGATTTGTCCTTAAAGATTGCAAGGGGGGGCAAACCCCCAAATAAACAAACTTTCAGTCTCTTCTCTAAATGATCTGTTTGTCCGTAGAGATTCTCATATTGAAAAAGAAGAGCCTTCCCCATAGATCAGTCTGATTCTCTGGAAAGAAACAGCCAGAACAAGTAATAGCTTCTCTGTTCAGCTCTGCGCAGAGATGCTAATTGTCATGTCGCGTGTTGATTTATCCTTCCTGCCTGTGGACTCTGAGGCCCTACTCATTCAGTTCCTCAGCTATGGGCACAAGTAAACATATCTTCTGGATATTTACAATTTACTAAGCATTGTAGATCATGCCTGCCTCCAGATTTCTTTTTCAAACAGTCCTTCATTATTTAGTCAGATAAATTTTTAGCCTTTGAATGGTTTTTCAAAGGTGCATAGACAATAAAGCAGAAAGTCTGGATCTGCCCTGAGTGTTTTGATGCAAAATTCCTTTTCCTTTCTCTTTTGACTTTATCTCTTTCACCTCATTCTTTAGCACTTACTCACTGCCATTGAGCTGATTCAAACACACAGGGACTATCCATTGGGTTTCCTAGGCTGCATGTCTTAATAGAGGGCACTGCCCCTGTTTTTACCCCTGGGGCAATTGTCATATATGAACCCCTGGAGAGACACAACCTTTTGATCAGCAAAGAAACTGGTGACGAACTATACACCAAGGGTATCCTATCCTCTGAAGTACATATCTCTGGGTTTCCAGGGAGCCCAGGTGGCTTAGTGGTAAGGAATTGTACTGCCAATGCTAAGGTATGCAGTTGGAAACCATCAGGTGCTCCATGGGAGAAAGATCCTCTCATATGATTTACTGCCTCTGAAAACCTGCTGAAGTGCTAGCTATAGGTCAGTTCTGACGCGATCGTAGTCAGAACAACAACTGGGTTTCCAGGCCTGTCATAGCTAAGAGGAACAGATTGTTTCATCTTGATCTCAT
>NW_006399875.1:8837748-8839124 GCF_000299155.1 Elephantulus edwardii | reverse complement strand
TGATTCAGTGACTGGGGTACTCGGGATGGGTGTGTTGGGGGCAATGAGATTGGCACGGGATAGAGCAGGGTTTAGGGCTGTTGTACATAGGGTCGCTATGAGTCGCAAACAACTCGACGGCACATGACAACAACAACAAGGTATCTTGTGCTGGTATCAAAGAGATACCATGGGTAGTAGATGGTTCTTTACTCTCTTGTCATTTGAGAGTATAGGAGTCCAAATGTAGGATTGCCAGTTCTAAGGAAAAGTCCTCTATAGGTTTTGCCAAAAGGTCCTCCAGATGCTGTTTCTGTTAAGCATCTACAGGCCATTTTCCTTGGATGGTTGTTATTGTTATGTGCCACGGAAAGAACTCTGACTCATAGTTACCCTATTAAAAAAATAGCTCTGAATCCTCCCCTATTCTGAGCCAATTTCAGCATCTCTGACCCACCTGCTCCTATCGCCACAGTTATGTCAATCCATCCCATCTAAGGTCTTCCTCTCCTCTCCTATGCTGATCCTCTACCCTTCTATGGTGTCATTCTCCAAGGACTGGTCCCTCCTGGAAACATGCCCAATATACGTGAGACAGAGTGTCAAAATCTTTGCCTCCAAGTAGCAACCTGGTTTTATACTCTCCAGGATAGACTTGTTTGTTTTCTTGGCAGTTCAGGTATGTATGCTTTTCCAGCACCACATCTCAAAGGCATCATTTTTTTTTTGTCATCCTTAGTCATTGCCTAGCCATCAGCCTAGCAAGCAATTGAGAAGACTATGTCCAGGATCAGGAAAACCTAGTCTCTAGACCAACATCGTTGCTCTTTAGCACTCTGGAGAGGTCCCTGAAAGGCAACTTTTCTAAAGTGAATTGTCTTTTGATTTTCTGACTGCCAGGAGATTCCCTGGGAATCTCCTTGTATCTTGGCTATCCCTCTTGTCAAAGAACTTCCTAACACAGAGACTTACTCCAAAAAGAACATATTCCACTCCTGACACCCCCTCACTCCCTTCCCCTTCTGTCACTTCTTTTCACTCTAGAAAAACTTCTGTTGTGTAGATCAGGGCTGCATAGGGTTATTATCCACTACTAGCAAACTCAGCTAGTTGCTATTGAATTGGAAAGTAGTGTTCTATTCTATCTTTAAATAGTTTACAACTTCTTGTTAATCAGATCATGAGGGATCATTACCTGGTTGTTATGTGTCTTTCCGTTGACGTAGCAGCCCTATGAATAATGGCTCTGAACCTTGCCCTGTTCTGAGCCAAGCTTACTGTCTCTGACACACCTGACCCTATTGACATAGTCACTGTGTCAATCCATCTCCTCTAGGCACCGTTATACACATGAACCTTTCCTGCTTAGTTACAAAGAAATCAGATTGGTTCCATCT
>NW_006399875.1:8836011-8837078 GCF_000299155.1 Elephantulus edwardii | reverse complement strand
AAGACCATGACCTGAATCAGATGTTCCTTTATCTTCATCGTTGTTGTTGTTGTTATATGTGATTGAGTTGCTCGTGACTCATACACAACATATGTACAACAGCTCTGAATTCTGCCCTATCTTGAACCAATTTCATTGTTTCTGACAGACCTATCCCCATTACTCCCATCACTAAAGCAGTCCATCTCATCCAGGGTCTTCCTGTCTAGCACTTTCCCTCCACCCTTCCGAGCATGATGTTTTTCTCCAAGGACTGGTCTCTCCTGGCAACATGCCTAAAGCATGTTGGACAAAGTTTCAAAATTATTGTCTTCAAGGAACAACCCCCTCCAGGACAGACCTGTTTGCTCTTTTAGCAGTTCTTAGTATATTCAGTACTCATACTCCTCAGTAATTTGGAGAGGTCCTTGACTGTAGACTCTCCCAGTGCTGTACATCTCTTGATTTCCTGACTACAAGGGTCTTAATTGTGGATTGAAGTAAGAGGAAGTTGTTGAGAGTTTGAATCTTTTCTCCATCAATCATGATGTTGCCTATGAGTCCAGTAGTAAGAATTTTTGTTTTCTTCACATTGAGTGGCAATCCATACTGAAGGCTGTATTCTTTGATCTTCCACAAGTGTGCTTCAAGTCCCCCTCACTTTCAGCAAGCAAGGTTGTGTCATCTGCGTAACACATGCTATTGATGAGTGTTCCTCTGATCTTAATGGCACATTCTTCTTCACAGAGTCCAGCTTCTTGAATAATTTGCTCAGCATACAAATTGAATAGGTATGGAGAGAGAATACAAACTGGTGCATTCCCTTCTTTATTTTAAACTGTGTAGTATTCTCTTGCTCTATTCACACAATAGCCTCTTGGTCTAAGTATAAATTTTGCATGAGCATAATTAAGTGCTCTGGGATTCCCATTTTTCTCAATGTTAGCCAAAATTTATTATTGCCTACTTAATCAAATGCTTTTGCATAGTTAACAAAGCATAAATAGACATCCTTCTGATATTCTTTATTTTCAGCCAGGATCCATCTGACATCAGCAACGATATCCCTGGTGCCATGGCCTCTTGTA
>NW_006399875.1:8821323-8835106 GCF_000299155.1 Elephantulus edwardii | reverse complement strand
TGGATCCTTATATTTTGTCAGTGTCTTCAGTGTAGCTTTAGCTTCTGCATCCATTACCAGTGGCTCCTTTTCATATGGTACTTAATGAAATTTATCAGTGTCAGTCTGTTCTTTTGGGTTCAGTGACTCCATCTTTTTTCCTCAAAGACGATGTTGTCAGTCGTAGGATCCATGCACATACAAGGAAAACCTGTTGATTCAACCATTATTCAAATATACACTCCTACATGTAGAACCAAAGAGGAAGAAATTAACAACTTTTGCCAAATCTTGTGGTGTTAAATTGAACAAACATGCAGTCCAGATATGTTAATTAATAATTGGTGGCTGGAATGCTGAAGTAGCAAACAATGAAGAAGAAAGAGTAAACAGAAAGTAGGGACTTGGTAACAGAAATAAGGCTGGAAATGGAATGATTGAGTTTTTTATTTTCAATGACTTATTCATTACAAATACCTTTTTAAAAGAACACAAATGGTGACTTTACTCATGGATCTCACCTGATGGGCTGCACAGGCATGAGATTGGCTACATTTTGGAGGAATCATTGGAGAAGCTCAAGGCAAAAGTGGGCCAGGGATAGACTGTGAGTCTGCACATCAATTACTTGAGTGCAAGTTGAAATTGAGGCTGAAGAAAAGGAAAACATTTGCAGAAGTATAGGTACAGAAACGTCCTGAACTCTCTAGTGACTTGTTTCACATCTCACCATTAGATATATATCCGCCCTTGGTAAATCCGAATGTAACTTAACAAAGAAATATGCTGCTTTAAAAAATGCTAGAAACAAGTATAGTACAATAATGATGATGATGTTGTTAAGTGCCGCTGAGTTGCAGACAACTCATAGTGACCCTGTGAGCGAAAGACCACCCTGAACACTTTCGTGACTTTCATCCTTTCTCCAGGTTCATAATAATTTTAATAAGGTCAGAGGGGAGAAATGCTTCTTTCAGTACCCCTTTTACTGTATTGCTTTTTTTTTTTTACTGTTGCTTTGGGGAGTGTTTTTTGGTTGTTTTTTTTTTTAACTTTTTTTTTATTAAATAATTTTAATGAGCATTTACAGAGATTTTGGATTTCCATTCATTCATTGCTGCACTTCTCTCCCTGCCCAGCCCTCCCCCCGCCCCCCCAGTTCCACTGTGCAACCTTAATTGTGGACTCTTGTGATAACCATAATACACTATCCTACATCACTTTTAAATTATTCACTCCCTCATCTGTTTCAGCGCAGTATACACAATTTATCCAGTTTTTCTCAGTCTTACCCCAACCCTGATATCAGTTCCATTTTACAACAGTGGCACCATGCAATATTTGTCCTTTCCTTTTGCTACTGAGATATTTCATTCAGCATAATGTCCTCCAGGCTCACCCATTTTGAATAATATTGCATGAGTTCCTTGTTTTTCAGTGCAGTGTAGTATTCCATTGTGTGAATATATTTGCTTTTTGATGATCCATATACATGAATTCCTAGGAAAACATCTTTGTGATGCCGAACTGAATTTTTTTCTTGTATCCTCTAATTATTTTTGTTGTTTTTAGTTGCCACCAAATTAATTCCAATGCTTTGCAACCCTGCCCGTTGTAGGATAGAACTTCTCCATAGGAAGTGTGTGGAGTTTTTTTGTGCTGTCGTCTTAACCCGTAGTCCTAAGTTAGCAGCGGGGGCACATTTTTCACCAGTGAAACCTCAAGTTCTAAGGGGCAAAAATGATTGATGAGCTAAAGGTTGCTTTGAATTCCATCATTTCGATGTTGGTGGTGGTTGTTAGGTGCCAGTAGAATACACTTAGACTAGCAGAACATTTTCACATAGAAAATATCAATTAAGTGTAAAAAGCAGACACAGTGACACTTTTCTTGAAGACAGAGAGTACCTCCTGACTTCGAGGCCTGCCTCCCTGTTGCACCGGACACCCCACCCCTCCCCCGCCCATGGCTGTGCTCTTGTTCCCACCGCATTGACCTCGTGATTGGTGTAATTCCCAGCCAAGTGACCTCCATTCCACTCAAGCTCACCTTTTTGAGCACAAGCAGAAAATGAGCTTATGTGTGTTTGGCACAAAATAAAATGTTAAAAAATGCTGTTACAGAGCTGGGATTGTGACATGAGTGATAGCCCTTGGCTGTTGATATGAATAAAGCATTTAGAGAATTTATCAAAATACTGTATGTTCTTGAAATGAACTAGAAATATTTAATATTATCACTGAGTTTGTTTATGTCTATGTATAGGTTGACTATAAATTTGTATCCTATACCTGATTTTTAAAAATGTCTCTTCTAAAACTTTAAATGTTGGGGACTCCTTTTTAGCAAACTTTTCTTTTTTAAGGGAGTAATTAACTAGCATATAAAGAATAATATAATTCTTTGTTCCCCCCTCCCCCAAAGTACAGAGAATTTCTTTATAAATACTTCATTTATTTGGCTGAATTTTAAATTATATGACATTTGTTGAAAGGAAATAGAAGTTAAAAATTAATACAAATTTTGGTAATTTAATTTTAATTAGTGATATCCTATTATATAACACAGAATCGAACTTTATAGAGCTATCACAGTGCCATTGAATCTGGAGCCAATAGAAGATAAAAGATTCATCTGCTAATTTATTTATCAGCTGATATTTCCAATTAACTAAGACATAGTTATCGAGCTAATATCTGGGATTCCAGTTCTCATCTCTTGCTATATAAGCTGATTTTTCACATTCCATAGATAATGTCAGGGAGATTCCACTAATAAATAAGGGAGCTTTGGTGGCATTGTGGTAAGGGATTGTGTTGTCAACCTAAAGGTACATGGTTTGAATCCACCAGCAGCTCTGTTGGAGAAAGATAGGCAGTGAACGGCTTTGTCATTTACTTCCTCTGAAAACCCGTTGAAGGATCAACTATGAGTCGCTTCTGACTCAATGATATGCAACAACAACAATATAATTATTTCTAGAGTCTAAGAAAACTATATTCTTAACATTCTCTCCATTTATCTTAATTATTGTTAATTTTCTTCTCTATAAATTATATATAAAACATTATCTCATAAAGTACATTTTGATACATTACCCCCTGATTCAGTATTGATATGTTGTTGTTGTTGTTAAGTGCTATCGAGTCATAGGCAACTCATAGCGACCCTGTGAACGAAAGTCCTCAACACTTGTGTGACTCTCCTCCTTTCTCCAGGTTCCTAGGGTTTCCGGAGACAAGCCATTTTGGATGTGGATACTACTCCTGCTTCCATGCTTGTTTTGATCAGGGAGCTCCACCTAACACCATCCACCATGGGTAACCATTATCGCATTCGACACATCAGTATCACAGTGTTCAGCTGGACACACCAGGGCTATATGACCTAGAAGTCTGTTTGACCAAAAACAATAAAAAACAGGCCGTAGGGCCGCGGATCAGAGTCACCGACCTTTTGCTTGGTAACATTGCTTTCAGTCCGCGAGGCCGACTGGTCTCTCTCTCTCTGTGTTGATGTTATTGCTGTTAAGTGCCATCAAGTTGTAGGCAACACTAAACCAAAGTCTTCAACACTTGTGTGACTTTCATCAATATTGATATAGAGCTTTGAATATAGAGAGATTATATGTTGATTTTCAAAAAGCTCTTACTCTAAATAGTGGGAAGCCAAACCACACACTTCTGTAGAATCTGAGTCAAAAAGTTCAAACAAACAAACAAAAATACACCTAACTGACTAAGGAAGAAAAGATAGCAAGCATATCAGCATTTGTGGGGTTGGTGGAACAGTGCTGAGAATGGAATTATAGCAATGAATACGTATAATGCAGGTGGGGAGGAAATGTCTCAAATAGAAATCTAATGTATCTCATAAATAATTGAGATGAAAACAGCGATAGGGACCTAGGGCAAACAGAAGAAAGAAGATAATAAAGAGGAATAGCAAAAGTCAATGAGATAAGTAATAGAGAAAAATCCATGGAGCCAGCCAAGAACTGGTTCTATGAAAGGATCAATAAAATGGACAAAATCCTAGCAAGAGTTATAAAGGGAGAGAAAGGGCCCAAATACCAATATCTAAAATGAAGCATGAAATATCATTAAGTGTCCTGTATACTCTAAAAGGATAATAAGGAAGGACTTTTGACAACTCTGGACACATTAATGTGACTTCAGTAAGGAAATAAAATCCTAAAAACTGTTAATGCAAATCTAAGAATATACTTGGACCAGGAGGCAGTCATCAGAACAGAGCAAGGAAATGCTGCATGGTTCAAAGTTGGGGAGGGTGTACGCGAGGGATGTGTCCTATCTCCATACCTTTTCAATCATTACTCAGAACAGATTATCTGGGAGGCTGGGCTGTATAAGGAGACATGTGGCATCAGGATTGGTGGAAGATTCATCAACAATCTGCATTATGCAGATGATACAATCCGGCTTGCTGAAACTGAGGAGGACCTGAAATGCTTGCTACAGAAGGTCAAGGACTGTAGCCTTTAATATGGAGAGAGCTCTGGTGGTCTAGTGGCAAGGAGTTGAGCTGCAATTCTAAAGGCATGTGGTTCAAAGCCACCAGCTGCTGTGCAGGAGGATGGGCAGTCTCTTCCTCTTAAGTTAACTGCCCCTGAAAATCCACTAGAGGGTCAGCTATGGGTAGTTTCTGACATGATGGTACACAACAACAACAACAACAACATACACCTCCCTCACGGAGGGAGCTCTGGTGGCCTACTCGTGAGAAGCTGCACTGCAATCCTAAAGGCATGTGTTTCGAATCCACCAGCTGCTCCACGGGAGAAAGATGGGCAGCCTCCTCTCAGGAGAGTAACTGCTTCTGAGAACCTGCTGGAGCGTTAGCTAGGGGTTGATTCCAACTCAGTGGTACACAACAAGGAACAACATATGCATCACAAAGGGAGCTCTGGTGGCCTAGTGGTAAGAAGTTGTGAGACAGAGGTTCAGAATCCTTGTTTCCAAGGAGAAACTTGGTTTCACTCTCTCCAATACAGACTTGTTTGTTCTCTTGGCAATCCATGATATATATTCAGTACTTGTCTCCAGCACCAGAACTCATAGGTATTAATTCTTCTTCTGCCATCCTTTGTTATTGTCCAGCTCTCTGATGCATAACAAGTAATTGCCAAGACCATGGCCTGAACAAGGCACACCTTAGTCTCTAGACTGACATCATCGCTCTTTAGCACTTTGGAGAGGTCCCTGGCAGCAGATTTTCCGAATCTTTTGGTTTCTTAACTGCTGGTGACAAGAGTGTTGATTGTGAAGTAAAGCAAGTGCAAGTTACATACTTTTTCTATAAGCATTGTTCTGAGGGTCATTCATACTTAATACTAAAAAGTTTATTTTTAAAACATCACAGTACAGTATGGGACTAAAATACCTTATAATCTTTTACTTATGTGTATAGTGGATCATCTCTTTAAATTCATCACAGTACCAACTTGGTGAATGCAAATAATTGGTGAAACATTTAAAGATTCAGTGACTGATCAATAATAATCATAATTTTACTGTTATTCTCTTTATAAATGAAAATATTCTCAGTGATTAATAATATAGGGTAAATCTCTAATGTGAGACTATAACTGTAATAGTTTTGAATAAAACTAAGAAATAAATGAGAGGTTTCCTTTGAAAAGATTTGAAAACAAATTTGAATCAATAGTTATTCTTCTTTGATTTTAACAGCCTATCCAATATACACCAAACACAAATCCTAAAACACAGTTATTGGAAAAAATTGAATACATCATTAGTAGTGGAGGGACAGCGCAGGAGGGGAAGACCCTCTATGAGATGGATTGATTCTGTGACTGGGGTAATCGGGATGGGTGTGTCAGAGGCAATGAGATTGGTATGGGATAGAGCAGGGTTTAGGGCTGTTGTGCATAGGGTTGCTATGAGTCGCAAACGACTCAACGGCACATAACAGCAACAACAACAACATCTGCTTTTCTGAGGGCACAAATGTAAAATGTTTATATTACATCATGCTTAGTTCTTTATTTCTTGTGATTTCATTTGATGTTTTACTTATGAACATAATTCCCCCTAATTGAGTAGAAGTTATGTTTGACTTGTTGATATTGGTATTAAAATTATGCCCAAAGTACAGATTCCAGGAAAGTAGAATTGAATGTGAATTTTTATTGGTTAAAAAAATTATTGAAACATTTCAAATAATCACTATTGGATGTATTAGCTATGTATTGTTCCTTAACAAAACTTAGCAACTGGAGAAAACACATCTGCAGCGCCTTCTTAGTTGTGAGGGTAGTAATTTTAAGCGGCTATTGTAGGAAGTGAATACATGTTGAGAGCTACAAGGAAGGGGAGTTTATCCTCTAACATATGGAGAGGCTGGAAGGCCAACCCCATTATGACTGGACCAACACTAAGGTTTTCGTTGGGCTCCACTTTGTCTGGACATTGCAGAGGGTCTGGAGGACAAATTTGCCCTCCCGGACCTGGGTACCTAACAGTATTCATTGTTTGTGGCTATATCACTGCAGCATTCAAGTTCAGCATCTTGTTGTTGTTAATTTAAATTTTTTTAAATTATTATGAATTTTAATGAAAATTTACAAAGATTTTGGATTTCCATTCATTCATTGTTGCACTTTTCACCCTGCTAACCCCTCCCCTCTAGTTCATTCTTCTCTTTGAAAAGTAAAAGAAAAATTATGTCATTGTTATGCAATCCCTCCCCCCAGGTCCACTCCACTATGCAGCCTTCGTTCTGGACTCCTGTCATGACAAGAATACCTATTCATATATCCCTTTCAAACAGTTCTCTCTCTCATCTGTTTCAGTGCAGTATAGCATCTTTAAGTCTACCTCTGCTCTGCTTTTGAATCCCTTTCTCTTTGTTTAACAGGTCATAGTATGATGCATGCTGGCATTTGAGGCCCCCCAGGTAATTCTGGATAATTTCATCATCTCAGGACACTCAATTTAATCACACCTGCAAATTCTCATTTACCAAAGAATGTATTATGGGGATTGTAGTTGTTAGCGGCCGCTGAACGGGATCCCACTCACAGTGACTCTCTCGACAACAGAACACAACTTTTTCCAGTCCTGGGCCATCCTCCTAATATTCGCTGTATTTATGGCCATTATTGCAGCCACCGTATCAATCTTGTTGAAGGTCTTTCTATCTTTCACTGACTTTCTGTTTTTCTAAGCGCTGGTATCTGTCTCCAGGGAATGATCCCTCTGGAATAACAGGTCCAAAGTATAGAAGAGGAAGTTTGACCATCACCATCATAGTTTCCATGGAGAACTCTACTTGTGCTTCTTTCAAGTCAGATTTGTGTGTTCTTTTGGCAGTTCAAGATGTTTTCAATGTTCTTCACCAACACCATAATTCAAAGATATAAATTCTTCACCAGTCTTCCTTATTCATTGCCCAACTTTCCCACCCCAGATGTAGCAATTGAAATCCCTATGGCTTGTGTTAGGTACATCTTAGTCTTTAAAGTGGAATTCTTGCTTACTGGTATTTTTTTTAATTTTTTATTTTATTCTTTTTGTGTGAGTGTACCGTCAAATCAGATCTGACTGGTACAGGAGGAGATTGTCCCTCCTTTCCTGGCAGAACATCTTGTGGATTCGAACCGTGCGCCTCTGGGATTGTAGTTGCAGCTCCTTACCACTAGGCCACCAGAGCTCCCCTGCTTACTGGTATTTTAAAGAATCCTTTGGGAGCACATTTGCCCATTGTAGGTTATAGTTTGGTTTTTCCATTGCTGCTTCCATGAGTTTAGGATCCCCAGCGTTAGGAACTTTTGCTTTGGAGTAGTAATTTTCAGCCAAAGAATGAGGAATCTGATCACAGATGAGATAGGTCCCCAGCTTCAGAACGATTCATAAGGGCTCATTCCAGGTCTTCAGTTTCATCAGAAAATGTGACTTGAACGGATCCACTTGTAGGCTTACTCAGTGTTTGTGAGGACTCACCTCCTCACAGTTGATGTTCTTCACGTCATTTTCTTTTGGGTTATTTGCCCCTCCTCCTCACTCAGTTTTTTGCCATGTTGACTCAAACATGGCAGCTTTCTTCATGAAGTTTTTCAAGCTAAGAGTCTACTATTAAGGTGTTGTTGTTGTTAGGTGCCACTGAGCCAAGTATGACTCATAGTGGCCCAGTGAACGAAAGATCTGGGCCCTGGTCGATTCTGCACCATCCTCACACTTCATGTCACGCAAGAGCCATTGCAGCAGTCACTATGTCAATCCACTTGGTCCGGGGTCATCTTCTCCTTCGCTGAGCCTCCACCCTTCCCAACATCATGTCCTTCTCCAAGGAATAGCCTCTCCTAGAAACATACCCAAAGTATGAGAGGTGAAGCCTCTTCATTTTTGCCTCCAAAGAGCACTCGGGCTGCATCTGTTCCAAGACATAACTGTGCGTTCTCTTGGCCGTCCATGGGATGTTCAGTTTTGAAACTTAGACTTGGATTTTTCATCCCTTCACAGTTGATGTTTCTGTTGGTTTGGAGCAAGTTGTTGAAGAGAAAGGGATTAGATCATGAAACCAGGAGGCGCCGCTTGTTGGTGCTATCTTAGAGTCTTTGTCAAGTTGAAATAATCAGATGTTGAATGAGCCGGACTGTGTAGGACCCTCCCCTTCAAAAGGCTGAAGTTCTTCATCTTACAGTTGATTGGCTTTGAAGACTTTGAAATTTTCACTTAAACTATTATTTTAACAAAATTCCTTTTTAAGCAAAGAAACAGTTGTGCCATACTTTATGATAAATCTCCGGAAGTTAGGATTAGCAAGAAAGCAGAGAGCTAATTACTGGGACATCAGTGAATTTATAACGCAGAGATACATCAAGATTTGAATTTAAATTTTTGGTTACAGTTTTCTTGAGATCTCCGAGGCTCAATTTTTTTTTTTTTTTTGCCAAATGGAGATAATAGTGCTGTTCTACTTGGTACTTACTGTTTACATAAGAAAATTATATTAAAACCTATAATATAGTAAATGGTACACAGCCCTTCAGCATATTCTGGAAATGAACACAGTAAGTGCTATGTAATTGAGACTTAACATTAAGTAGATCATTACTTAAAGAATGAGGACACTCTCTTCTATTGAGAGAAAAATGAGCAAACTGGATGTATTGGTTGCCTAATTGGGGATGCGTTTGCTGGTGTGATAATTTATTGAAAATCTGCACTTAAGTGAAAATAAAATTTAAATGTCAGGATATTAATCAGTTACTGAATTGTAGACCGCAAAGAGACCCATGTTTTATTGAGATTACTCTGGTCATATATTTTAATTTTAGGTTTGGTTTTCCACTTCCCAAGCTATGTTATTTTCCAGCCCTGCACTTAAAATAGAAATTAGTCTCAATGGTTTTAAATTACACCTTCACACCCACTCATGTATGCGTGCGTACGTGTACACACAAATATATATTCCCTTACATCCTATACACTGTAGATTGGTGGACAATTGACATTTGTGCATGAGTCTAGGTCAGACAAGAAGGGGGGAAATAGGGATTTGGAACCTCCTGGGATGTTGGAAAGGAGAACAAGGGAGGAGGGAACAAACACTCTGTCCTTGCTTGCGTCCTGAAGTTAGGAAACGGGAAGGAGAATTAGATAAAGTGGGCAGGAAGCCCAGGGCTGGGTCACCCGGAGGCTCTTCATGCAATAACTAGAGGAGAGCTTGCTTTGTAAGCTACCCACGCCAGAGTAGACTCATCTCAGCAAATACTGGGTTTTTCCCGATAGAGGGCAGGTATTAACTCCCTGATGCCACCTTTATGGGAACAACAACAAAAATCTTTAATACCGAGTAGGATGGATGGTCCCTTAGAGTTTGCAGAGCTTTACATTTTTTTTTTTTTTTTTGGAAGCAGACTTTGCTCTCCTTCTCTGACAAAGCATCTGGTGCGGGTTTGAACCCATGAGCTTGGCAGCTGAATGCTTTACCGACTGAGTAAGCAGGGCTATTTGTATCCCATGAGCCTCCCGGGTAGGACCCAGGAGTCAGCTGACTCTCTTGCTGTAGAGTTTTCCAAAGATGTTGCCATGATTAAGGCAGTGGTCCATGAAGGTCAGAGCGCAGGAAAGAATAATTTGGCCTAAATTTACCTAGCATGACAAGAATTGAAAAGCCATATGAGACTGACGTTAGTCCTCCGGGAAGCTGACTTGACCATGACCAACTTGGAAGAGAGAGAGGACAATAAATATGCCAGTCTTTCTAGCAGAAACTGACAATGGCAAAGCGGAGGTTGGGAGGGGGATAGAACCAGCAACCCTTCAGCTCTCAGCAAGCCTGCTAGCAGACAGTTCAGAGCAGAAGGCATCAAAGAGTTCACACTCTCCCTCCCTCCTCCTCCTGCACACTGGCCAGGCAAGAAGAAAAAGACACTGGAATACTGATTCAAGACATTAAAGGGAAGACTGCATTAGGCTAATTACATTATATAACCTGGCTTGGGTCGCTCCATTGCCACGCTGTTGAATTGTACATACTCGTTGGTGGCTTTATGTGAGGAAGATCTGACAGCTGCGCGAGAATGATAGGGAGTCTCCTCCCATGAGATTTACTGCTTCTGAAAAACCTGCTGCAGGTCAGTTATGGGCTGGTTCTGATTCGCCTAACAGCGACAGAAACACCACCAATGCCTTCAGCACAGTAAAATCACAATGGTGGGAATGTTACTGGAGACCAAGATGTATCTTTTCTTCTTACGGGATACTAAGGTGTATTTTTTTTTTCTTACCTGGTACAAATCAAACTGAGATTTGGTTATCCCCCCCCACCAAAAAAAAACACAACACCACCACAAATGGACGTAGGTGAATGATGATTAATTTTATAAAACACAGTACCCACTGAATGATTATATGAAACATGTTAATGAAAGAATGAATGAACATATTGTATATAAATGAAACACAGTGTATACACATTTTCTATGCAAACCAATATAAAAATAGATTTAAACAATACACAAAAACAGAACTGCTGCCATGGAGTCACTTCCAACCGAGCGAAACCTTCCCTCCCTTTCTAAGGTTTTATGTCACAGTAGGAAGAAGCTGTTCTCTTTTTCTCCTTAAAAGCTGCCGCTGGCTTTTAGCTTGATTAACCACTCAGCACCTAACCTGCTATTCTCCTTGGGCTTCTTGAGACCTTGCTCTTAGTATCGTTTTGATCTCTTGTAGTCATTTCATTATTAAGAGGCATACTTGTATTTAATACTATAGTTGGTATATCACATACGGGAACAGATCCCAAGACACAAAAGTAAATGTCATCGTTGTTGTTGTTATGTGCCATTGAGTGGATTGAGACTCATAGCAACCCTATGTACAACTCTGCTCTGTCCTGTGCCAATCACACTGCCTCTGACACACCCATCCCGAGTGCCCCAGTCACTGAATCAATCCACCTCATAGAGGGTCTTCCCCTCCTGCAACATCCCTCTACCCTACCAAGCATGATGTCCCTCTCCAAGGACCCATCCCTCCTTACAACATGTCCAAAGTATGTTAGACGGAGCCTCAGAATCCTTGCTTCCAAGGAGCCGCCTGGTTTAACCCTTTCCAGGGTGAATCAGTTTGCTTTCCCCTCAATACTTTTCTCCAGCACCACAGCTCAAAGGCATCAATTCTCCTTCTGTCCTCCCTAGTCATTGTCCAACTCTCTGATGCATAACAAGTGATTGCAGAGACCGTGGCCTGTATCAGATGCACTTTAGTCTCCAGAAAGACCCTTTTGCTCCTCAGAACTTTGGAAAGGTTCCTAACAGGAGACTTTCCCATGAAAATAAAATTACATTTTTTAAAATTTATTGCTCCTGCCTTCCTTAGTCATTAGTATTTTTAATGAATACTCCCATAAAGAAGAAAAGAATAAAATATATGCCAAGTATGATAGCCTTTTACAAAGACTACCTACTCTTGACAACCTGCCCTAAGCATTAGAGACAAGCCTCACAGTATTTGCTTTTATCTGTAGGTGCTCTGGTGGCTTAGTGGGTACGGGGTTGACCTGCTCACCCAAAGGCGACTCTTCTCTGGCCGGTCAAATCCATCAGTGGTTCCATGGGAGAAAGAGAAGCCATCTGTCTTTTTAAAAATGTCTTAATTTTTTTTCTCTCTTACTGGTTTATTTACAAAGGTTGAATGCATTGTTTTCCACAAAATATTGTTCCCATTTCCTTCACCCCACTCACCCATTGAATTGTGTGTAATCCTATGATTAAGACCCTATCCCTCCATCGTCACTTCTCTGCTTCCACCCTCCCCCCACCTTGGATCCTCATACTCATTCTACAAGGATGGCTTTATACAGTATTTGTCCTTGTGGCACTGAGTTAGTTCACTCAGCATAATGCTCTCCAGTCCCTCCCAAGTTAAGTAGTAATTTATAAAATGATTGCTCCTGCATGCTGTGTAGTATTGCATGGTATGAATGTACTACAACTTCTCAATCCATTTGTTTGTGCTTGGACATATGGGCTGTTTTCATGTTCTTGCACTGGTGAATAATGCTGCTACCCTGTCTTTCTCCCTCGGTGCTGCTGGTAGATTTGAACTGCCTGTCTTCAAGTTACCACACTTCTAATCCACTAAGTCACTTTTGCTTGCTATCTTTGTGCTCTCTTGCGTCAGAACCAACTCATCGTTCACCCTGGAGTACGTTTACAGGGGCACTTCATTGAGTGGGAGGAGATTGCCTATCTTTCTCCTGCAGAGCACCTGAAGGATCCCAATCATGTGTCTTTGCAATTGCAGTGCAGCTTCTTATCACTAGGCCACCAGATGTCCCTTCTAGAGGTACTCAGTAATAGCATTAGTTACACACTCATTTGGTTTGTATTCTACAGACATTGTTCTAAGTAGGTGCTTCAGAAAACAGCACCCAGACCCTAGCTATAAGATATAAAGGAAAGAAAAGCCAAATAAAACCCATTGAAAGACTCACAGCAAGTTGTAGCCAGGAAAGAAAATAGCTCTTTAGAGGAAAATAGCTTCCCTCCATTCATCTCACACATAGCCACTCTTCTCCCACTGAAGAGGGAAGTGCCAGATGCCTGCCATTTTCATTTGTCAGTTGACTATGCATGTTACTCATATTTAAAGCTTAATTTGATCTGGCATAGGACATTTCCCTTTTGGATGTGTGTAATATATTCTCTTCTCTACAACTCTTGTTTATACTCTTTTATTTGGTTACACTTGCTTATTCCAATATGTCCTTGTCACGTCACTGTGACAGAGCATGGATGTTGAGCATGAACTTGTTGGAATTCATTTGCCAGGTTCAAATAAGAGTCTCAACTATCTACCTGCATCATTGGAAAGGGGGAACGGGGTGAGAAGAAAAGTAACTATACCAATATCTCCCAACTAAACCTCTAGCATGTCATGCATCCAAAATTCTGACTCTACATAGGGTGCTTCCATATGTGTGTGGGTGTGGGTGTGTGTGTGTGTGGGGGTGTTTCAGAGGTTCTGCACGCTGCCCTGGCAATATCTTTTGTTTGGGGGACACAGTTATTGAATTTCCCATCCTAAACTCTCTGGAAGTCCATACTAGGTTTAGATGGGGTCGTGGTACTAGAGATATTGTAAGCTGATGTTAGATGGATCTTAGCTGAAAGCAGGGAATGCCAGAAGAATATCTGTCTGTGTTTCATTGGATATGCAAAGGCATTTGACTGTGTGGATCATAACAAACTGTGGCTGACTCTGAGAAGAGTGGGAATCCCAGAGCACTTAATAGTTCTAATGTGAAACCT
>NW_006399875.1:8813025-8819452 GCF_000299155.1 Elephantulus edwardii | reverse complement strand
ACAAAGAGATGGATTGACACAATATTTGCAACAATGTCAGGTTGAGGACTAAGGTGTGTCAGATTCAGGCTGTGATATTTCTGATCACTTGCTATACATCTGAGAACTGGGCGATGAATAAGGAATTGATGCCTTTAAGCTGTGGTGCTGGAGATGAATACTGACTACATATCCCATGGACGGCTACACGAACAATTATGTCTTAGAGAGGGTACATCCTTCAAGTTCCTTAGAGGCAAAGGTGAATTTTGGGCATGTTTCTAGGAGGGGCTATTCCTTGGAGAAGAACATGATGCTTGGAAGGGTGGAGAATTGGCAAAGGAAAGGAAAACCCTTGACCAGGTGGACTGACATAGTGACTGCCGCAGTGGGCTCTGGTCTGTCAGGAAGTGTGAGGATAGTGCAGGTTAGGAGAGGATTCCGCTCCGTTGTTCATAGGGTTCCTATATGTTGACCTCAACTGGAGACACCCAACAACAACAACAACAAGATGTTTAAAAAGAGTTGGAATTTGTTTAGGTGGAACAGTGGTTAAGAGCACCAAATGCTTACTGAAGGTCTGGAGTTGGAGCCCACCCACAGGCTGTGTAGGGGGGAGAAAAACAACCCCCACACATCCCTATCTGCTTCTATAAAGATTACAGCCGAGGACAACCTGTGATGTAGTTCCACTCTGTTGCGTGAAGTCACTCTGAGTTAAAATTAACTGAGAGTCCACAATAGCGTCAAGTTGTTTTCAACATATATCTACTCATTTGGGAAATCCAAGTGGCATTGACATAGCCAGATCCATTAGCAATTATATTGTCCTATGATTTTGGTGTTTCTAGTTTCCCCAGCAGTTTTTAGTCTTTAACTTGTCTACCAACTGGTATAGTCATAGAGATTTGCTCTGCTAATCCAGAGATAACTTCTCTTTGATAGTTCAAATCCGGAGTTGTTCTACAAACCCAGTGATGGATCCTATAGGGTAGTTCAAATCCTCCACTGGCTGTATGAGATAAAGATGGACAATGCCCTCAGGATTTAGAGCCATCAATTCTCACTTGAGTGAATGAGTCAATGAGTGAGTGATACTGCGTTCTTGGTTAAAGGGTGCCGTAGAGAAAGCATGAGACTGGCGCCACCAGTTCCACAGTCAAGTTTTAGGTCAAGTGCAAACTATTGAAGAGAGGTTTCAATCTCACTGGTCTTAATTTCCTCATTGTGTCTTAAAAGACTCAGTTGAATGTCTTGTTTTTAGTAGTTCAGTATGTCGTTTTTGACTGAAGGTAAAGTCTTCATATAGTATTGCATTTTTTTGTTTTTTTTCTTTTTTAAATTATATTGGTTTGCTTACAAAGTTCGTATACGTTGGGTATCACAGCATCCTTCATTCACATTGTTTCATACAATCATTTTCATTCATTATGTTTTGTAAAATTAATCATCATTGAACTATGCCCATCATTACCCTGTCTTTCCAAATCCCCTGCAGATCTTTTCTATTTCCTTTATCCACCCTCTACTCTGCAAATTGTGAGACCCTGTGGTTTCCTTCCTACCAGGTCTCACCCCTCTGCTCCCACCCCCTCCTCCTTGAATCCTCATCATGAATTTTTATATACTTTTTACTAGTTACCCTTCTATTTTTACCATAATGGTCTTATGCAATATTTGTCCTTATGAGACTGAGTTAGTTCACTCAGAATGATGCTCTCCAGTCCCTCCCAAATAATGTAGTAACTTTCAGAAGAAAAAGTGATGATGACTTAAAGCTGTGGTGTTGGAGAGAGTGGGGAATATCCCTTGGGCTGTTGAAAGGACAAACAAGTAAGTCTTGGAAAAGTTGCATCCAGGGTGCTCCTTGAAGGCAAGAAGAGTGAAACTTCATCTCGGATACTTTGGGAATGTTATTAGGAAGGTCCAGTTCTTGGAAAAAAGACTTGATGCTTGAAAAGGTGCAGAGACAGGAAAGGAGGGGAAGACCCTCAATGACATAGACTGACACAGTGCTGTAATGGTTGGCTCGAGTGTGTCAGAGGTGAGAAGGATGACACAGAACAGGGTAGGGTTCAGATTTGTTTATTCTTTCTTTTTTTTTAAATTTAATTTTATTAATTTTAATGAACATTTACAGAGATTTTGGATTTCCATTAATTCATTGTTGCATTTTCCCTCCCTTTCATGGGTGTTCAACTTTCATTCTGGACTCTTGTCATATCCATAATACTCAATCATTTATCACTTTTAACCTGTTCTCTCCCTCATCTGTTTCGGATTTATTGTTCATAGGATCTTTATGTGTCATAATAAATTTGAAGGAACTGAACAACAACAATAATAGCAGTAGCAAGAACAAGGGTCTTTAAAGGTGAACTTTTTAGTTTTAAGATTATTTCTGTGTCTTAAAGTTTAATGAGCCGTTTGAGACTATAACACAAACTCTAGTAAAGTTCAAATGATCCATAGAAAATACAATATTATGGCTTTAGCTCTGACAACCACTTTCCTCCACCCCATATCAGATAATAAATCTTATTAAAATGTGTTTTTTGTTATTAATTTCCATTAAGTCATATGAGACTTACAGCAAACCTATGTAGCTCTGTACCCCATCCTATCCTGAGACAATCTCACTGTTTCTGTCATACCTGACCCTGTTACTCCAGTCCCAGTGTCAATCCATTTCATCCAGGGTCTTGCTCCCCCGCACTGTCTTTCTACCTTTCTGAGCATGATGCTCTTTTCCAAGTACCGGTCCTTCCTAGCAACATGATTGAAATATGTGAGACAGAGTGTCAAAATCTTTGCCTCCAGAGAGCAACTTGGTTTCACCCTCTATAAGATAGACCTGTTTGTTCCCTTGGCAGCCCATGGTATGTTCAATACTCTTTTCCAGCACCACAACTCAAAGGCATCAGTTCTTCTGTCATCTTTATTCATTCCTCAGCTCTCTGATGCATAGCAAGTAATTGTGAAGACCATGGCCTGGATCAGGTATACCTTAGTTTCTAGATTGACAGCTTTGCACTTCAAAACCCTAGAGACGTCCTTGATAGCAGACTTTTGCATTCCAACTAATGTTTTGAGTTTCTGGCTGCTGGTTCCAAGGGTGTTGATTGTAGACTGAAGCAAGTTGAAAATAGAGACCCCTAAATTCTAAGTGTTGGTTGATTTATTCAGTGATTTTAAGCTCATTTTAAAGCTATGGCAATACTTCGTTAACTGATCTAAGAAATTCACTGCTTTTCATTTTAATCAATGCATTTCAATATACATATGTACATCCACATAGACACACCGGTAATTTGTGTTTCTTTCCAAATTATAATCTCTCATTATAATAAGCATTAGTATCAAAGTTGTTTTTCACATTAATGACTTTTGTGACACAACACAATTGATGTAATTGCAAATCATGTTTTATCGTAAGTGGAAAATGTGCTTATTTTTAATTCTGAAATCAACATTTATTAAAACCAGTAATCCGCATGTTAAAATTTTATGCTGTGCACAATGAATTTTCGAAACATTGCTTCAGGCAATGATCTGACATTTCTTTGTAATTTATCAGATCGCTTTTCAAGATTAAGCTAAAAAATTAATTTGCTGCAGTAAATTCTGGAAAATCACAAATATCGTCCCAAACCCGACAACTATCCTTAATTAAATCCTTCTTATTCTGAGTGAGAGGCATGGGTTTTGCAGTTTGCTTTTTTAAGCTCATGTGATAGCATTACCAATTTAAGTAGTATGACAACCCCAGCAAATGCCCACAAAATGTACTCAAATAACATTTCACACTACTGCAGTTGCTGTAAAAGATGAGTATTGTAGGTTTTAAAAAAGATATTTTATATGCAAATATACCATAAATATAAACATCGATCGAAAACCATTTGTGTTATTGTGTTGCACTTAGTTCTTCTATTTAAGGTGAAAATTTGATTTCTATTTAGGAACATGGTTTTCTCCACACTTTTTAAAAAAAAGTAGATTTTTGTCAGATTCAATGATTTTGCTTCAGAGATTGAATCTTTCTTTGATGTGTTTGCAGAATCTTTGAAGACTCCATGTGTAGCTGCTGTGCCTTTGAGAGCTCAGGCCACCCTTCTTCCTGATGCAAGGCTTGTTAACCCTTGATCCCCAGCCTCCTCCCCAGTGACGATGTTGTTATGTGTCGTTAAGTCCACTACAAATCACAGTGACTATGAACAGTTACTCTGAACTTTGCCTTTTCTCCGCCAACCTCCCTGTTCCCGACACACCTGATTCCATTGCCACAGTCACAGCTTCAGTCCTTCTCATCCAGGGTCTTCCTCTCCTGTGCTGACCGTCTAACCTTCCAAGCATGTTGTCCTTCCTTCTCCAAGGACTGGTTTCTCCTGGAGTTTCTCCTAGCAATTATACTCATTACTGACTCTAGCATACATCTGGCAAAATCTAGCATTAATTATCATTGGCAGATGTTGTCTTGATTCTTCTTAACTAAGTTGCGGGCTTCCTTTATTGTTGTTGTGTACATCAAGTTGTACTTGACCCATAACTGACTGCCTCCCATCTGTTTTTCAGAGGTAGTTAATTGTACAAAAAGATTGCCCATCTTTCTCCTGAGGAGCAGCTGGTGGACTCAAACCTTGTACCTTTGTGCCGACAGCAAAGTTAATTACCACTAAGCCAACAAGAGAAACTGACACCATGACTATAGCAGTAGGCTCCAGCGTATTAGAGATAATTAGGATGGCATAGGATAGGGCAGGTTCGGGTGGTTGTTCATGGGGTCACCATGGGTCATACTTGACTCAATGGCACCTAGTAACAAAAGGAAGAAGCCAAGAGAGCGCCCTAGAGTAGTGGCCAATTCTGGTATCTTGGAGAAGAGACTTTAATGCACTTCTTCTGCACATCTGATGATCAGTCAGTGTTTAGTGATGGGGAAGAAGACCACTTCAGACTTGGAGTTCTTTCTTTTCTTGGCACAACATGGATTTCTGCAGTGCCCTGCTCTTTCTTTGTTCTACCTGTTGAGTGCTATCAAGTTAATTCCAACTCATACAGGCTCCATAAGACAGAGTACAGCTGTCCGAGAAAGTATCCTCAGCTCTAATCTTTATGGAAGCTGAGTTCTAGATCTTTCTTCAGCAGAGCCACTAGGTGGTTTTGAACTGACAACTGTTTTTTAAAATTAACATCTGAGTGAAACTGTCGCTATAAGCAGAGGGGGAGGATACAAGATTAATATACAAAAGTCACAGGAACAAAGAATACACAAATAAGGAAACTACAAAGCAAAACCATTCACAACTGTTGTTGTTAGGTGCCATTAAGTCGAGTACAACTCATAGTGACCATATGAACAAAAGACCCGAATCTTGTTCGATCCTGAACCATCCTCAATTGCAGAAGTCACTGCATCAGTCCACCTGTTTGAGGGTCTTCCTCTCCTTTGCCAAACCTCTGCCCTTCCTAGTATCATGCCTTTCTCCAAGAATAGCCCCTCCTAGCAACATGCCCAAAGTATGTTTGGAAAAGTTCCATTATTATTGTCTCCAAAAAGCTCTCTGGCTGCACTTTCTCTAAGACATGGCCGTCCATGCGATGTTCAGTGCTCTTCTCCAACTCAAAACTTTTTATTCTTCTCTGCCATTATTATTCAGTGTTGAGTTCTCAGATTCACAGTAGGTGATCGGAAAGTCTATGGCCTGAATCAGATGTACTTCCGTCCTCAAACTGACATCATTACTCCTCATTGATTTTAAGAGGTCCATAACTGTAGATTTTCCCAGTACAATGCATCCCTTTGTTTCCTGCCTGTGGGTGTTAATTGTGGATCCAAGAAAGATGAAGTTGTTGAAACTTTCAATGTTTTCTCCATCCGTCATGGTGTTATCTATTGGTCCAGTGGTAGGAATCTTTGTTTTCTTCACATTGAAATGCAGTCCATACCAAATGAAGGATGCATTTTTTTTTCTTTTATAGCAAGTGCTTCAAGTCCTCCTCACTTTCAGCAAATAAGGTTGTGTCATCTGCATAACGCGGGTTATTGATTAATCTCCCTCTAATCCTGATGCCACAGTCTTCTTTATAGAATCCAGCTTCTCTAATAATTTGCTCAGTTTACAGATTAAATAGATATGGAAAGAGAATAAAACCCTGACACACTCCCTGCTTCATTTTAATCCATGCAGTGTTCCCCTGCTTTGCACATCAGCCTCCTGGTCGAGGTACAGATTTCACATGAACATAATTAAGTGCTCTGGTATTCCCATTCTTCCCACTGTCAGCTACAACTTGTTATAAACCACACAGTCAAGTTCCTTTGCATCATCAGTAAAGCACAAAGTAGACATACTTCTGCTATTCTTTATTTTCAGCCAGGATCCATCTGAATTCAGCAATGATGACCGTGGTGCTATGGCCTTTTCTAAATCCTGTTTGGCTTCCC
>NW_006399875.1:8780315-8810923 GCF_000299155.1 Elephantulus edwardii | reverse complement strand
TGAACATAGAAATACCTTATGACCCAGCTATTACACTGCTTGGAATATACCCTGAGAAAATTAGAAATGAGACACAAATAGAGATTTGTGTACCAGTGTTCATAGCAGCCTTATTCACCATCCCAAGAACATAGAAACAGCCCAAATGTCCAACCACAATCGAATAGATTGAGGAATTGTGGTCCATTCATACAATGGAATACTATGCAAGAGCAATGATTTTGAAAATTACTACCTACCTTGGGAGGAACTGGAGAACATTCTGCTAAGTGAACCAACTCAGTCCCATAAGGACAAATGATATATAACACTATTATTTTAGAAATAGATAAATAGTAACACGGGTATGAGGATCCGTGGAGGGAGAGGATGAGCAAGGAAGTGAGATGGGCAGGGGAACAGTCATAGGGTCACACACTCTGATGGGTAGAGGGAGAGGTGGGTAAAGGAAATGGGAAAGATGTGAAAAACAATGTATATGAACTTTGTAAGCAAACCAGTATAAATTAAAATTTGTTTTTTAATATTTTAAAAAGTAAAATTGAGAAAACTGTTTAAAAGTGATATATGATTAGGTATTATTGTCATGACAGGAGTCCAAAAGGAAGGCTGCACAGTGGAGTGGACTTGTGGGGGGGAGGGTTTGCATAACAATGAAAGGATTGTTGTTTTTTGTTTTTTTTACTTTTGAAAGAGAAGAGTGAATTGGTGGGGGAAGGGTGGGCAGGGAGAAAAGTGTAAAAATGAATGAATGGAAACCCTAAGTCTCTGTAATCTTTCATTAAAATTAATAAAAAAAATTGACATCTGAGTGTAAAAGCATTGATTCATGGTTTACGTACATCCACTTTATGAATGTGCTGGCTCAGCCGGTGTTTCCTTCTGTTTTTACATCATTGTTTTGAATTAGACTTGACTCAAAGACTTATAACAATGAAAACACCAATGGAGGTGAGCAAATTGAGTTAGTTAATCAAAGTATAAGTATGTGTCCTGATTTTTAAAACAACCTTCTCAGTGCCTAAAGTTAGGATTAGTAAGTTGGCACCCTGCCAATTAAGCACACACACGTTCTTTCAGGATTTGGAGCTTACAATTCAAAGTACATTTTAAAAATATTCTTTCTATTATATTTGGCTTTACATTGCTTTTAAAGTGACATTACCCCATATAAAGCTAGGATTATTGTAAGACCTAATAGGAGACATGAGAAAATGCCATGGCTCAAAGAGGTGCGCCTTACTTAGTGTTTGAACTGCCATTCTTACTCTTTAGCACTATAGTGAATCAGGATGACAGAAGAAGAATCGATGCCTTTGAACTGTGGTGTTGGAGAATTGTGCTGAAGATCCCATAAACTATCAAAAGCACAAAAGGAAGATGCAGCCAGAGCACTCCTCGGAGGCAAAGGAGCTCACATACTTCATCTCACATTCTTTGGGAATCTTGCTAGGACAGGCTATTCCTTGGATAGGGTCATCATACTTGGAAAGGTGGAGGGATGGTGAAGGAGAGGAAGACCCTCAATCAAGTGAGTTGACACAGTGACTCTCACAAAGGGCTCCAGTGTGTCAGAGATTTGTGAGGATAGCACAGGATAGCACAGGGTTCAGATCTGTTGTTCACTGAGTCAATACAACCCATACATCTGAAGAGGTAGACAATGATTAAAGAAACAAAAGAATTGATGCATTTTAATTGTGTTAGTGGTAAATAATATTGAATATACCATAAATTGTCAAAAATGAATTCTTTTTATACATAAGATAGCAAGACTTCATGTCATGCCTTTTTTTAATTTTATTTTTAATTTTTATTTTATTTTTTAATCTACAGAATCTTTTAAGGGGTGTGTGTGTTGACTTTCTTTGTCCTGTCATGCCTTTTGAAAATGTTATCAGGACAGATCAGTAAAGGGTTAATGTAATAAGAGGAAGATCCTTAATGAGTTGGACTCACTCAGTGCCTACTACTGTGAGCTTGAAGATGACAAATATGGCTTGGATCACTATTAATTGGAACCTAGTTGATATCAACTAATAACAGCATAATTAAAAACTGAATTTACAAAACCCCATCTAATTCCCACCCTTCACAGAAATTTTTTTTTTCTAACATTGACATAGACAGTTTGAATTTTTCACAATGACCAAACTGAATCATTATCAGGGAATTGAGGTGTGCAAATCTTCCATTTAAACCCACAGGTGGAAGGCTTCCCCCACAACCCAGAGGATCAACCTTTTGACAGTTGGCCTTTCTTAATGGAATTTCACCATCAGCGGTACCAGTTAATTTACTTAGCGTCATCTTTGATGTTTTACTGGTAGTCAATACTCTTAACTCTGAGCAACTTTTCCCAATACTTTGTATTTCTTTTTATATTTATATTTTATATTTATTTTTAACTGTTGATCTTCTGATCCTATGAATATTCTGATCAGACCTGCATTGAGCTTCCTATAAACTAGTTTGCATAAATGTTTATACATTTTGTCTTGATGGATCCATGTCCTGATGGTTTGAATATATAACTGAAGGAAGATATACTCTTTTCAGAGACACAATCCTGATGGAAGAGTTTGACATTTAAATCTGTTTGTGAAAGAGTCATCCAGTGTAGGTGGTGTATTCCCCAGTGCTTTCCCTGCAATTTGAAGATGCCAGGAAGCCCTTGGAAACACAGCAGCTCTTTGATGTGTTCCTGGAAAAAACACTTGGGGGTGAAGTCTAACCTAGACTTGCTCAGGCCTATTTATAGTCCTTGTTTATCCCACCTAATGTGAATATGCATATATTTAGCCTTAGAAATGAATTAACATGATTGATTACAGAATTAATTACAGGACCTGCTGGGATTGCAGCATTAAAAATTATAGACGCATCTTACCAAATGAAAAAAAAAAATTCCAAACACGAAAACACACAATTCTAAAAATTGAGATGACAAACTAGAGAAATGGTAAAAAAAGAAAGTTATCAATGGTTTTCATTAAGAAGATGATGTGTATATTATTAGACATAAGAAAATTTATTTTGGTTAGAAAATGTAGAATTATCATGCATGTTGCTTACAGGACTTTGTAGTGATTGACTGTAATTGGTTTTGCTTTCTTTTTTCTGAAACAGTCAAAGAAGCCAGAATCAAGAGAACAGAAACCTAAACCAAACTCCTTATGGTCAGTTAGTGTCAACTTAAGAGAGAGGCCTTTCAGGCTATAACTCTTATGGAAAGAGACATCCCTTCTTCCTCCAGAGGGACCGCTGGTGGATTTGAACTGCGGACGTTTCAGCTAACACCTTGATACCTTGCACCACCAGGGCTTGTTAGGTTCATACAAGATGTTTCAAAAACTAATTTTTTCTGTGTATTTGGCCTTATGTTTAGCAAAAGGGACCATGCCTTGTTCCTGTGACCTTCATGATCATGGGTAATTGAGTGCAGCATTGTTGCTCTTGTGTCAGTTCATCTTGTTGATAGTTTTCCTTCCTTTTGGCCAACTCTCTTCTTTATTGTCCATGATTTCTTCCAGCCATTAGCTTTTTTTTTTTTAACAATTGCAAAATATTATTTAATCATGATTTGAGTTAAGTCTTACAAAACATACCGCTTTCCTCTATCAATTATTCATGTGCATTTTATTCCATAACATCAGCGATGATATACACAATGTCTAATCATCTGTTCTATCTGTACTTCACCCATCTTAGTGTTTATTATTTATAAGCTCTCTGCTCCCCACTCCTTTCTCTTGTTTGTTAACCTCACTAGAGTGATTCTCTAGCTTTTCATAATAATTGTAGGCTTAACACAGCAGGTCTTTTTGTGACTGACTTTTTTTGGTATTTTTTTATACATATATATTTTTTACGGTATATTCTTCCCATTTAATTTTTTCCCCATTCATTTGTTGTTGCACATTTTCCTCCCTGTCTTCCCCCACCAGTTCACATTTCTCTTTGAAGAGAAAAAAAATCCAAACCAACCAACAAATTTCTTTCATTGTTATACAATTGTACCCTTGTTATAAAATCGTACCCTCCCTATGTCCACAGTCTACTTTACTATGCATTTCTTTTTCTGGAATCTTGTCATGACAATAATACCTAATCATACATTCCTTTTAAACAGTTCTATAACTCATCTGTCTCAAGTGACTGACATTTTTCATCAGCATAACGCCCTCTAGATTCATCCATGATATATATATAGTCTTTCACAGATTTTTTTTTACTGCTTTTCAGTGTTACATAGAACTCCATTGAGTGCATGTTCCATAATTTTTGTAGCCATTCATTTGTTGATAGGCATTTGTGTTGTTTCCATCCTTTTGCTATTGTGAGTGATATTGTAATCAACATGATGACATTCTCAAAGTAAACAAGTTGAAAGTTTGCCACCTCATGTCTCGGAGCATTCTAGTTATGTTCCTTCTAAGACTTAGGAAATCCAACTAGAGGAGAAAATGGAAAAATCATACTTGTCTCAGAAATAGACTTCTGGCAGCTCTGACAAGCACCACAGAGCAGTTGGCATGCCACTGTCTGAAGACCCAGGGCTACAGAAAATCCCTTTGAGCATCTCATTCTAACAACAACAGAAATTCCCAGTGAAAGTTCATGATAGTTGAAGTCATGACTGATCTAAGTACTTAAGACGTTGCCTTGTAATTGCCTGCTTCTATCTCTCTAACTCCCCTGGGCTGTGAGCTCTTTGAGCTTAGGGATTTCTATCGTTGAGCTCCTTACACGTGGTCCACCTGCTGGTAGATGTTTATTAAATATTTGACAATAAGTGTATGAAGTGTGTTTAGCTGTGCAAGAATGACTGTAGCTTGCAAATTTTTGCTTTTTAACTGTGCTATTTAATGTGGTGTAGTTGGTAGAGTTGGGAAGAAGGGGTGGATATGGCCATGTGCATCTAGAAGTTGTCAAAGGATCTCTTGGGATGGAGAGCTGAGGTTTATCTTCAAACTATAATGCTATACCAATCCATCCAGATTCTACTATGGAATGGCACCATCCGATGAGAATTTCTCTTTTGGGAGCTGTTCTTACTGAATGAATATTTCCTATTCCTCTTTTTTTATGACATAAAAAATAAGAATAAAAGTAAGATCGACTCTAGTAAATACCATGTAACCTACTGAAAACCAATTCTAGATAGTGGTAGTCAATTTATCAGCTTGGCTATTCTAATACAGGGATGCCTTGCCTGTTTTATTATGCATTTGAGAAATAACATGTCGTGCATTTCATTTTACTTTTGTAAACCTCTGGGAATTTGCAGACATACTTGGTGACCCCTGTTCTTTGGCCTCAGCACATGGAAATGACAAAGTCACAGATCATAAAATTCACACCCAAATCTATTGAAAGATCATACTGTTACTACTTTGAGAGTTACGCTGTTGTTGTTAGGTGCCCAATATTGACCTTCTCCTTTTCCAAGCATGCTATCTTTCTCCAGGTCCTGATCTCTCTTGACCACATCAGCATGTCCAATCTATGTGAGACCTCATTTCACCATCCTTGCTTTTAAAGGAGCATCATGGCTTCACTTCTTCTAAGACAGATTTGTTTGTTGTTTTGACATTCCATGGTTTATTCAGTAGCCTTTGCCAAGACCACAGTTCTTGGGCATTAATTCTTCGTGTTTCTTTAGTCATTGCCTGACTTTCACAGGCATATGAAGCAATTGAACCTACTACACTTATAATGTACAGTGAATCTACATCTTCCTAGACTGAAAAAAATTTCTCCCAACTCTGAAATATTTATTACTTGCCTTTTTTGTTGGCACTTAATGATATTATGAGAACTTTGTGGAATTATTATGGGTTAGAAAAGGAGAAAGTCTTATGGAAAATTGTATGTGATATTGTGTAAGTTTAAAAAGCTAACCAATGCAGGACTAAAAGTTTCAACAGTTCAGAAAGAGAGACAGATGGTAATAGAAATGGTTTAAATGAGCTGAATCTTCATTCATCAAAGTGGAGAGTCAGTAGAGGATGACTAATTTGATACTTCAGTCATTCATGATATGCGCTCATTATTTAGCCATACAAAGTTAGCATTAAGATAAAAAAATAAAACACAAATAGGAATCTGTTAATGCAGTCAACAGTATGGAAGAAAATACATGCAAAGAGATGCAAAAAGGAAGCATTGCGTTTTAATATAAAGCCCTTTCAAATATTTACTGTTCCATTGAGCACACGTATTATTTTAAGAATACAGATTATGGAAGATGTGTCACAGACATTGGGCTAGTATAACAAATTGACTAAGGATTTTAAATATGCATTACATGTTAATAGATGCTCATTTTAATCCATTTGAAAAATACAGAAGAGTGCAAAGAAAAACGCTCACCTGTGGTATCTCTACTCAAAGATAATTACTATGAGCACTGGTGCCTGTCCTTCTAACACCTTGATTAACTCCACGATTTTCTTAATATTAGAATTAAGGGAATAATTACTGATCATTATTTTTTCCTGGGTAACTTTCTCATGATAATAAACATAATCGTAACAATTACTCACAATAATGTGCATTGTGATAGACGTCCTCTTAGGTCTTTTATGTAGATGCGCTTCTTTTCCCAACCAGCCAATGAGAGAGTGACTTTACAGTCTCCAGGCTTCAGAGGAAGTAACCAAAGCCCAGAGTCTTAAGTAGTTGCCTAAGGCACATCATTTGTAAATGTTCTCTGAAAATGAACTCGGGTAATGAACAAATAGAAATAACAAGAAATTGTCAGGCAAAATTTGTAAGATTCTGTTATGTCAATAAGTTAGATGATGTTGTACCATCTTTGATCGCTTCAAAATTCCTTGAGGTGTTTATTTTGCATTCAGCTGAATGTTTAGGTATCAATTCCTATTGATTTCCTTAATTTTGAATCGTTAGAGGTTTACAGTACATTTTTTACATAAACTTTTCCTTGTAAAACAGTGTTAGAAGTCCAAAAAAATTGCAGAGATAAGGCAGATAGGTCCCATGTACTACTTTTTTTTAAAAAAAAAATTCAGTTTCTCATTTAAACAAACGCTTTCATGAACATTTAAGGTTAATACGTTACATTTGTTAAGGAGCCCTGATTACACAGTGCACTGTGTTTTGAACTGCTACCTGAGAAGTGGGTTGTTCAAATTCACTAGCTACTTACTCCTCTGGACAACCTCTTCTTATAAAAATTGGAAGCCTTGGAAACACAATAGATGATTGCTAATGCATCAGATTCAGCTTGACATCAAGGGGTGCATTTCTTCACCTGAGTAGATTGTTAATAACAGGACTCCATACTCTCTTCCTGTTTCCTTGATGTTAACATAATGACCCTTCACTGTTTCAGGATCCCATCCAGGATGCCATAATTTATTTGTTGACCATGCCTCGTTACTCATCTCTTGGCTGTGACGTTTCTCAGACTCTCTTTATATTTGTTGAACTTGACATTTTTGAGGAATTCTCATCAGGCAGTTTGTGGACTCTTTTCCTATTGGGATCGGCCTACTTTTTAAAAAATTGTGATTGTTAACCATCATTAGATGCTGTTTCGTCATCTCCAACTCATAGCATCCATATGTACAAGATAATGTAATCCTGCCCTCTCCTTTGCCATTTTCACTGTCCTTAATTAAGCTCATTATTCTAGCCACAGTGTTTACCTATCTCATTGGAGGTCTTCTAATTTTTTTTGATGACTCTTATTTTACCAAACATTCTCGTGAATGTTGTTGCTAGGTGCTGTCTCATCGAGTATGGCTCATGGTGACTCTGAACAGCCATCCTGAAACCTGTCCTGTCCTGTGTCATCCTCATCATCTCTGAGACATGAGAGCCCATAGTTGAAGTCATTGTGTCAATCCATCTTATCAGGGATCTTTGTCTCTTTTGCTAAACTTCCATCTTTCCAGGCATGATGTCCCTTGTCCAAAGTATGAAAGACAAAGCTTCATCATCTTTGCTTCCAAGAAGCACTCAGGTCACACCCTCTCAAGGTCATAGCTGTTTGTTCTTTTGGCAATCCATGGGATATTCTGTCTTCTTCTTCTTCTTCCTCTCATGATTAGAGATGTTAATATGCAAACTATGACCCATATGTGGCTGAGACAGTGTTTTTCAGAAGAAGTCACTGTACACTGCCCATACTTTGTTGGGACCACTCTGTGTGCATCATTTGAAATTCTGCAGAGGAAATATTCTTTTTCCCCCATGTTCATTTAAGCATATAGTCCACGGGGAGTTGTGCTGCTAACCCTCTGATTGTTTGAATCCAATAGCCAGTCCTATGGAGAAAGATGGACTATGTCCTCTCTTTTAGCCTACAGCATCAGAAACCCACAAAAAGACTATGACTCTACTTACAGCCATAATAGCAATGCTGTATTGCATTCAGTCCATACTTTTGACAACAGCAGTAAGAAAATCAAAAGGTGAATTTCACTGGAAAATATGTGCTCAGGGACCTCTCCAGAGAACTGAGAAACAATGTTGTTAAGTCTTGAGACCAAGGTGCTCCTGATAGGCCTTGGTCTTCCTAATTACTTGCATTACATCAGAGAGCTGGACAATGATTAAGGAAGACAAAAGAAGAATTGATGTTCTTGAGTTGTTGTGCTGGAGAAGAGTATTAAACCTACTATAGACCACCAAGTGAATGAACAAGTTGCCCATGGAGAGGGTGAAACCAAGTTTCTCCTTGGAGTCTAGGATTTTTTAAAAATATAAATATAAATATATAAATATAAATATAAATTTTTTTATTTCATGTTAGCTTGTATACATTGTTTTTTACACCACATCCCTTTGCCTTAACCTACCCCTCCCTTCACCCATCAAATTGTATGACCCCCCCACCCATCCTAACCCTTCCACTCCCACCCTTCCCCTTATATTCTCCCTCATATACATTTTACTAGTTATCTATTTCTACATCTACTTTGGGAACATGGCCAGGAGAGACCAGTCCTTGGTGAAGGACATCATGCTCGGAAGGGTGGAGGGACAGTACAGGAGAGGAAGACCCTGGATGAGATGACTGACACAGTAACTGGGGTAGTGGGGTAGGTGTGTTAGAGTCAGTGAGCATGGCTTGGGTTAGGGCAGGCTTCAGATCTGTTGTACATAGGGGCATTATGAGTCGTAGGCAACTCAAAGGCACATAACAACAAACAATAACAACAATGAGTTCATTCAGCAGGTGACTTATTTTTGCCAGTAGAGACTCAAGGTTTTGACTGTGTCAGAGATTGTGAGGATGGCATGGATAGGACAGTGTTCTGATCAACTTGTTTAAAGGATAGCTGTGAGTCATTGGCACCAAACAACAATAGACTCATAGGAAATTGTTTTATGTTTTTGCTATATTTTAGTATTGCTTATTTGGTGATTTGAATTCTTCAACTTTGGACTTGAGAGTACTTTCCATGACTCCTACGTCCCTTTGATGTAATGTAATTTTGATTTGGTTTTGTTTTTGAGCACTATCTTACTTTCTAGTAGTAAATGAGGTTCCTGATTCATCTTGTGTTTTACTTACCCCTGTTCTAATATCAGCCATTTCTCCATAAATCTCTACTGCTTTTTATTGGAAAGTGTCATTAGAGACAAAGATCTAAATACTAGATATGTTCATTGTTAGTGCAATGTCTTTATCATACTAAGTATGGTCAGTTGCTAGAGCAAGGTGGGATGTGTGTGAGAGAGAGAAAGAGAAGGAGGGAGAGGGAGAGAGAAAGAAGAAGAAGGAGGATTAGGAGGGAGGGAGGGAGGGAGAGAAGGGGAGAGGGAGAGAGAGAAGGAGAGAGCAAGGGAGGGGGAGAGAGAGAAGAAGAAGAATGAGGAGGAGGAGAAAGAGAGAAGGAGGGAGGGAGAGAGAGAGAGAAGGAGGTGGAGGAGGGAGAGAGAGAGGAGGAGGGAGAAGAGTGGGAGAGGTAGAGAGAGAGAGAGAGAGAGAGAGAAAGAGAGAGAGAGAGAGAAGAAGGGAGGGAGGGAGAGGGAGGGGGTGAGAGCGAAGAGGAGGGAGGGAGAGAGGGAGAGAGGGAGGAGGAGGAAGGGAGGGGGAAGGGGGGAGAGAGAGAGCGCGCACACATACACCATCAGGTCTCTGGGAGAAAAGTGAGACAGTCTAATTCTGTAAAGAATTTACAGGCTCAGAAACCCCATGGGCAGTTATACACTTATAGTATCCTACAAGGTCACTAGAAGTCATAATTGACTTGGTTTGAGTGCATTGAACAGGCTTTGGTTTAGATTGTTGTTGTTATGTGCCATAAAGTTGATGTCAACCTGTGGTGACCCTTTGAACAATGGCCCTGACCTTGCCTTATCCTGAGCCAACCTCACCATCTCTGACACACCCAGTCCCATTGCCACAGTCACTGTGTTAAACCATCTCACCCAGGGTCTTCCTTTGCTATGCGGACCCTCCACCCTACCAAGCATGATATACTTCTCCAAGGACTGGGTCCTATGACAACATGCTCAAAGATGTGAGATGGAGTTTCAAAATCTTTCCCTCCGAGGAGCAACTTGGTTTCACTCTCTCCAAGACAGACCTGTTTGTTCTCTCTGTGTGTGTTTTATAAGTAACTCTCTGTATCTGTATTAAGCTACACATGAGTTTGTACTGATGTCTCCATCTCTAGTTCATTACCTCATAGATCATTCTAGTGTCTTCCTCTTGTGTGTCTGGAACGTCCTACAATTCACAAACCCGTGTCTCATCCATTTACTTAACTGCTCAATTTCAGTATACCTGTATCACAGGACGTTCTATGGCCAACTTGAATTTCTATAGGAAACAGTTTTATCAGCTGAAGTCCATCTGAAGTACAGTTCCTCCTTCCTTTAGCTGGATAGCCTCTACTCATTCTCAAAGTCACATAGGTCATGATTGGTTTCCTATATTTGTAATACGTTTTTGTTGTGTACAATTGAGTCAGAACTGACCCATAGCTGGCGCTCCAGTGGGTTTTCAGAAGCAGTAAATCACACAGGAGAGGATGGCCCATCTTCCTTTCATAGACCAGCTGGTGCATTTGAACCATGTACCTTTGAGTTGGCAGTGCAGCTCATTACCACTGAGCCAGCAGGGCATCCTTATTTGTGATGAAGTTAGATTCAGTTATCACATTCTGTGTTCGAATGTACTACATTAATTGTACTGTATTTTCTGACAAGCATATTTGTGACATATTTGTCGTACTCTCATCAGTTTCTCTACCCATAACATCCAGTGTTCTCCACTTAGCCTCCCCCGCCCACCTTCTTCCTTTGTACCCCTGACAACTAGTGTTCTTTGTAACTGTCTTCATAGTATCATCTTTGACAGAATGGGATGGATTCAGGAAAATTATGAAGCAGTTGAAATACACAGTATCCTATTTTTTCAGGGGTGTGTGTGTGTGTGTGTGTGTGTGTGTGAATGTGAGTGAGTGTGAAGGATGCATACATGTGTGCTCCCTTCTTGGTCTGGGGCCCACAGGGCCAAGGGTCTGACAGAATATTTCCCTCAAAGTACTTGAATGCCAAACCAGGAAACCTGTTATCCCCTTGCAGAACTGGCATCTACTCCCAGTTTGAGCTGTCCTGTACCTTTCTTCTTGAGCTTAACGGGCCCCACATTTTATATCTAGACAGCAGTGTATCTAGACTGACTTTTATTTTTTTTGCTTGACAATAATCATCCAAGTTTTCCATCTATGTTTTGATGTCATGATGTATCAGTAATTAATTTTCTTTTTCCATGAATGTGGCATGAATTTATCAATTCACTTAATTTTTTTATCATGCATTCATTCATTCATGTATACTTCCTCCTTCCCCCTCCCCTGACTCCCATTGTAAGACTATTTCTTGTCACATACACGGTTTCTAGTCATCTGTTCCTTTTCAGAATGTCTTTCCTTACACTTGCTCCAGTTACTTTCTGAAGGAGACCCTGGCTGCTTTTCATCTGAGCAATTATACATGAAGTTTCATTGGTGTGAAGGGTTCTATGCGGATGTGTTTTGGAAGAATGGTGAGGATTTTAGTTGCTGGGTGTTGTGGTAGCGCTGTGTTTAACTTTGTAAGCACTGTCAGTCCTGCCGTCCTCTAGAGGGTTCTACTGGCTCCTGTTACCAACAGCAATGGATGTGATTCTTCTTCCTGTAGTTCTAGATGTTGTTGTTATTAGATGCTGCTTAGTCACTTCCAGCCCATAGCAAACGTATGTTCAACAGAGCAAAACCTGCCTGTTCCTGTATCATTCTTACAGTCCCACTACTCTTGGTTCCATTGCTGCACCCACGATATCGTTCTGTCTCGCCAAAGTTGTCTCTTTTTCACTGGTCTACTTTACTAAGCATGATGCCCTTCTTCAGAAGTGCTAGTTCCTCCTGATAACATATCCAGAGTGAATGAGACAAATCTCACCGTGTTCCTACCTCACTAGCACTCTGGATGAACTTCTCCCCAGACACGTGTGGGAGCCCTGTAGTCCATACTCATAGCACTTGCCATCTTCAGCTGTTGGGTCTTTGCATCTTATTCAGATAGCTATGAATAGTGACACATCATGTGATGTCTGTTCTTTTTTTAAAAAAAACAAAAGAAACCACGACTCCTCCTTTAAATATCTTCCATTATGTTGTTGTTGACGTTAATTGCTATTGAGTTGATTCTAACTTGTGGTGACCCCCAAGTGCACAGGTGAGAACTGTCCCCTACAGGAGGCAAAAGGGTGACTTTCAGGAATCAGGTCACCACGTCTGTGTTTGAAGGCACTTCTGGATGAGTTCCAACCACCAACCTTTATGTAACTGTTTATACCACTCAGGAACCTCGAAGTAGCCTAATAAGAAGCTTCAGAAATTGTACCCTCCAAGTATTAAAATGATGACAAGTAGAGCATGGATTTGTCCAGTAGCCTTGGTCCAAAGCTAGAGTTTGTTAAGATTTTTCTAGTGTTTGTTTATGCTGTTAGAGCGTTCCTAACAATATGCCCAAAGTATGTGCAATGATCTCTCACTGTCTACCCTTGCAAGGAGCACCCTGAACTTACTCCTTGCAGGAAAGGCTTGTTAGTCCTCAGTACTGTCACTATTCTTTGCTGACTCCACAGTTCAAAGGCATCGAGTTATTTGATTGCCCTTATCAGTCTACTGATTAGATTGGCGCACAAGCAAATGACCAAAGGAAGAAAAACAAACTAAGAGGACTAAAGACATGGCAGGTGGAAACTGAGCTCTCAGAGAAAGCACTGCCTCTGTAGTGACCCTGTAGGACCAAGTGAAACATCCCCTTTGGGTTTCTGAGTCTGCCATCTTTACAGAAGCAGATGCTGTCATCTTTCTCTTCCGTGGTAGTTAGTGGTTCAAACCACAGCCGTTTGGTTAGCAGCTGAATGCTTTAACCATACTAGTATGAGTCCTATTACCAAAATGGAGTGAGTCCTGGGAAGAACTAGTGAGTGATGTTAACTGTACAATAGGACAGATGTGGCTCATTTACGGAATCACTAGGTGAGCCTGGAAATGGGGAGAATGCGTGTCAGGCCAAGAGTTCATGTTCTACATCTGGAAACTGCCATTCAGTGCTGTGACTCCCTCCGAAACTGATTTAGAGTCAGCTCTTCAGAACTGCTCCACAATCAACACTTTTGGCACCAGCAGCCAGGAAATTAAAAGACGTATTGCGATGGGAAAGTCTGCTGTTAGGGACCTCTCTAAAGTACTCGAGCAACGATGTGTCTCTGGAGACTAAGGTGCGTCTGGTGCAGGCCATGGTCTTTGCAATCACTTGTTATGCGTCAGAGAGCTGGACAATGACCAGGCAGGATAGAAGGAGAACTGATGCTTTTGAGCTTTGGTGTTGGAGAAGAGTATTGAAAGTGCCATGGACTGCTAAGAAAACAAACTGATTCAGCCTGGAGAGGGTTAAACCGGGCTGCTCCTTCGAGGCAAGGATTCTGAGGCTTCGTCTGACATACTTTGGACATGTTGTAAAGAGGGTCCGGTCCTTGGAGAGGGACATCATGCTAGGGAGTGTGGAGGGCAGGCGCAGGAGGGGAAGGCCTTCTATGAGGTGGTTTGATTCAGTGACTGGGGTAATCGGGATGAGTGTGTCGGAGACAATGAGATTGGCACAGGACAGAGCAGAGTTTAGGGCTGTTGTGCATAGGGTCGCTATGAGTCGCAAGTGACTCAATGGCGCAAAACAACAACAACAACTTCAGAACTGCATGACAGCAGTCCATTTTCTGCTTCACCTTGTATACTTTGGGTCCCTTGATCCCAGTGGACACAAAATAATCCTTAAAAAAGCAAGAGGATCACAGAGTTTGGTGGGCAGGGGTGGGGTGAAGGAATTAGGGCATATCTTTTGGAGACCTGAAAATATGCTGTAACAGAGGACATGGATTTTTAGAAATGTATTTTTAATATAAATGATTAATGTAAAATAGATAATAGTTTATATAAAAGATATATAATATGAAATATGAATTAGTTTTATAAAAGACAATGTATATGAATGATCGTATAAAACACAATGTGAATGAAGAATGTGTGAAACAAGGTACATGAATGAAACGGAATATGAATTTTATATGCAAATGAATATGATTTTTTTTAAAGTTCAAAACCCACTGTAGATTCTGTTTTCCCAACAGCGCTACTTTCCTTGAATGTTGAAACACCTTGCTTTGATTTAAAGGTCTTGAATTAAATCATTCCTTGTAACTAAAGTTTCCCTAGTTAAGATCGCTTACTCTCTTCTCTTTATGATCTGGAAATCTTGAGATGTTCAGGCAGCCTGTGAGTGGTATTTCTGCTATCTAGTCTGTAAGGATTTTGGAAGCAAAACCCATTTCCTATATTTCCCAGGTATTTTTTTGTATTAGGGACTCCAAAGTCTTCATTAAATGAATATAGGCATGGCTCATTATGGCATTTAGTTCCGGACCACCACTGTAAAGCAAACGCCATAAGAAAAAAGAATCGCGTGTTCATTGTTTTGTTTCCCAGTGCTTTTAAAAGTTATGTTTACATTGTATGGTAGTCTACTAAGCATGCAATAGCATTGTGAGAAATATAGAAATATTGCAAGAATTTAAAAAAATGCATAGACGTGAAGTGAGCTTATGCTGTTGGGAAAAAATGGAATCAATAGACTTAGTTGATATATAGAGTTACCACAAACCTTCAATCTGTAAAATATGCAATGATGTAAAATATCAATGAAGTACAATGCGGGGAGGTACAGTAAAGCAAAGTTCTGCCTGTATTTTGCTCAAATGCTGTTTAGTAATAATAAAGAATAACACTATTTCTGACTCTATTGCTATTTATACAGATGTAACCACTGTCATAAATGTTAGAAAGTTGCTTAAAAATTGAAGAGATGCATCAAGCTGTTAGAGTCATGAGATTAAATCAGAGCCAAGTAACAATTAAAATTGTGTTTTGATTTTATGTGTCCTGCTAAAGCAGATGCAAGGAATTCTGATGGTACTGCTTTTAAGCACTTGGCTATTAAGTGGTAGCTTGGTGGTTTGAACCCACTTTCTGAGTCTGTGGCAGAAACAGCAGATGATCTGTTTCTGTAAAATTTAAAACCAGGAAAACATAAGGCATTGTGTCACAAGGAATAGATTTTAGTAGAAATTGGCTTATGGCTACCTCATAAAAAAATAAACACAAAGTATATAATCGGTAGCAAGATACAATAAACAGTATCTGTTACATGGTCTAATGCCAGTACTGGCACCAAATACACTCCTTCATACAGAACATTTTTAAAAAATATATGAAGTGTTGCCATCCATGAGAAGCAATTTTATTCAACAATCACGGAATTTTTTAAAAGGTCAACAGAGAAGAAAATACTATCTGTCTCTATGTCTGTATCTCTATATATCTCAGTATGTTCAATTCAATAGAATTATCCAGTAATTTGATAAGATTATGTTTACTTTGATACTAAAAAAAAGTGTTAGTTTCATACTTACACATTGGAATAAAAGCTCCAATTCTAAGTAGTACAAATTAGCTAAGAGCACATAAGCAGATGTAACATAAGTACATAAGGTTGGGTGCTGCCTGTAGAAACCCTCTAATTATATATCTGGAAGGTACCAGCTGCTCTTATTTTAAATGCTCTCAGCTACAATGTCCTCCCAGAAGCATTGCAAAAAATGGAAACTGTAATTGCGGAATTATCATAGGTAGGAGAAAGTCCTCGCTGAATTTACACATCTCTGTGCCTACTCAAATTAGGTCGTTCACAACTGGGAAGAAGCCAAAAGCAGATGGGAGATTTAAAAGAGACGGAAACACAATGGTATTGGGAGCTCCAAGCTTTGTACTTAGTAAATGTAGCTATCACTGTGGCTCACCATAGGTGAGTAAGGTTTTGTTCATTATTGCATTTGTTCTGTGTTGGCTCCGAAAATAAAACGACTGTGCGAATTTACACAATAGCACTGTGCTTAACTGGTACCTATCAGCTACCGAAGACATTTTGCCAGCGTGCTATTTAACCAGGGGAACAACAACAACAAAAGAATGTGTTCATTTTGGAAGATAAAATTGTAAAAGATAATTATGGAAGAACACCCCCGAAAGTGTCTCAACCTTATATTATTCCTGTAGGAAATTAGCTTCTTAAATGCCTTCTTGCTTTTATCACTGACGGATGCAAAGAACACCCTCCTGGAAGAAAGTCAGGAAACACTGCGTGCACCTTCTCATTAGGAAATTAGCATGTTACTACTAGTCAACAAGGGGAACTACGGTGGCCTAATGGGTAAAGGAGATGTGCTGCCAAACCCAAGGCAGACAGTTCAAACACAGCTACCCCATGAAGGAAAGGTGGACAGACTTCCCATGCAATTTACAGCCTCCAAAAGCCCCCTAGAGGGTCAGCAATGGCTTAGCTCTAGTTCAACAGCAATGAAAGAGTGAGGCTGGTCAACAATAGTATTTTCTGAATGTATTCAAAGCATGAGAAGTCTCATTCAGGGTTCTTTATGCCTCATAAATGCCAGCAAATGCTACTTTATGCTTAGGCTTTAAATATAATGCAGCATTTTAAATAAAAAAAAAGGAGCAGCATTCCTTCTCAGTACGTGAACATGCTGTAAGAAATTCTATTGTTTTGCTAAGAGAACTGTCTCTGCTTAATGTCAGCTCAGCCCATTTTCTGCAGTTATTTCCTATATTGTGGAATAGTCGAATGAAAAGATGATTGTAAAAGTTTTTTAACCCCCTCTTATTTAAGTCATGGAGATGGCATTTTTAGCCTTTGAATTGTGGTGTTGGGGAAGGTTACTAAATGCACTATGGGTTACCAAAGGAACATCTGTTTTGAAAGAGGTCCAGCCAGAGTACTGCTTAGGAGGAGAGATTGTGAGACTGTCTCACATACTTTAGGCATCTTGTAAGGAGGGGCCAGTCCTTGAAAAAGGACAGGATGCTTGGACAGACTGAGGGTCAGCCAAAGAGAAGAAGACCCTAAATAAGATGACTTGATGCAATGACTACAACAGTGGACACAGGATAGAATGTGAGGAACTACAGGATTGGTCAGGGTTCCCATCTCTGTACATAAGGCCATTTGTCATTCAGATCTGGAGATTACTCAAGAGCACTTAATAACAGCAACAAAAACCAACAGATGCTAAGACACCACCGTATCCTGTATATAATAGGACAGTCGCAAACCTGTGACCCATAGAGAGATAAAGTATTTAGCACTGGCCAGGTTCTCCGTTTTAGCGCTCTGCTGCTTAGATCATATCAGGCTCAACCCCGTCCTTTTGGTATGCTTTTTTTTTATTTTTTAATTTAGGTTGTTTATTTTTCATTTCAGTGAACATCTACAGAGATTTTGGGATTCCATTCATTCATTGTTGCACCCTTCTTTCGGTGTGCTTTTGAAATCCCATGGTTCTGTCTGCGTCTGGGAATATCTTCTGCACATTGACATTCGAAGCCTGTTTGTCTCTACGTGTTTGCATTCTGTAACTGAGAATTTTGAATCACAGCATCTCCAAAGTAGGAGTCCAGGACTCCTTATTTCATGTCGTATTGAGTTAGCTTGTCTCAAGAGTCCCATGTCTGCTAAGAACTGACCACACAGATAGGTCTTTGAAAAGATGCAGCCAGAGAGCTTCTTGGAGGCAAAGTTGATAAAACGTTGTGTCACATGCTTTGAGCATGTTACTAGAAGAGGGTGTTGCTTGGAGAAGGGTATCATGCTTAGAAAGGTGGAGGGAGAGTGGAGAAGAGGAAGACCCTCAGGCAGGCTGGGTTTGATAGTGACGAAGATTGTGAGCATGACAAAGGATAATTCAGAGTTCAGATCTGTGTTGGTAGTGTCACTATGAATCGTACTCAACTTGATGGCACCTAACAACAACTAAGGCTCCCAGAAATTCTATTGATTTGTGTCATGAGGCACTGGAGGTATTTTGTTTGTTTTCTTTTCACAATGATGCACCTCCCTGTTAAGTCCATTGTATCCTCCATAACAAGGAGTTGGGTTTGTTTGTTTGTTTTTTAATAGTATGCTATTTTTATAGGACCATAGGAAATGAACCAAGTGTGTTTATAAAATGCTTTTGGCAGAGGATGCAGTTGGAAGTAAGTAGGTAAAGGCCATGTTATTTGTATACAAATGTAGTAGTCACTAAGTGAGTGACAATTCCAGGCTTATGTCATTCCGAACTCTTTGGTTAACCCTACTTGAGATAACTCAAAAGGGAGGTCAGTGTTGTGGAAACTGCATGAAGTATTTTAACTTCTGTCTGAATCATACTTCTCCTACGATCGTATGACTTATAGTTAACAAATAGCTCCTCGTAGCAGCATGCCCTAAGTATGTGAGGCAATGCCTCACCAGTCTTGCCTCCAAAGAGCACTCTGGCTGCACCCTGTCCAAGACATCTGTTTGCTTTTTTGGCAGTCCATGGAATGCTTAGCACTCAAAGGTATCAATTCTTCTTCTGTCATTCTTATTCAGTGTCCAGCTCTTGGACACATAGCAAGTGATTGGGAAGACCATGGCCTGAATCAGATACACCTCAGTCCTCAGATTGACATCATTACTCTTTAATAACTTGGAGAAGTCCCTAGCTGCAGACTTTCCTAGTGCGATATGGCTCCTGATTTCCTGAGTGCTGGTACCAAGGATGTTGACTGTCGATCCAAATAAGATGAAATTGTTGACCATTTCAGTCTTTTTTCCATTATCATGAAGTTGTTGCCCATCAGTGCAGTAGTAAGCGTCTTTGTTTTCTTGAAATTGAGATACAGTCTATATTGAAGGCTGTGTTGTTTGATTTACTGCAACAAATGCTTCAAGTACTCCTTACTTTCAGCAAGTAAGGTTGAAACATCTGCATAGCACAGGTTATTGATGAGTTTCCTTACAAGCCTGATGCCACATTCTTTTCCATACAGTTCACCTTCTCTAATAATTTGCATAGCATCCACATTGAATAGGTACGGAGAGAGAATACAACACTACTTTCTCATTTTTAAACCATGGAGTGTTTCTTTCACATAGTTTTCTCTTCACTGGGCCAGCTGATCTCTCTCTCTCTTTCTCTCTCTGTTGATGTTATTGTTGTTAGAGTCGAAAATGATTAAGAGTAAACAATGTGACCAAGACAAAGGTGGGTGACTTTTAGTTTGTGGCCCTCTGGCCAGTCTTTCATTGTTTTTGTTCAGACATTCCTCTAGGTCGTATAGCCCTGGTGTACAAGTTGCCGTCCTGTGGTCACTTGTGGTTGCTGTGAAGCTGAACATTGTGACACTGATGTGTTAATGGCTGGTTACCCAATGCGGACTGAGAGTGGGGTGGAGCTCCCCTATTAAACAAGCGTGGAAGGAGGAGTGGCATCCACTTCCATAATAGCTTGCCTCCGGAAACCCTATGAACCTGGAGAGAGGATGAAAGGCACCCAAGCTTCGAGGACTCTCCTTCATAGGGTCGCTATGAGTCTCGCCTGTGACTCGACGGCACTTAACAAGTGTTTCCTTACTCTGTTCACACAACAGCCTCCTGCTCTAGGCATAGGAGTCATATGAGCAAAATTAAGTGCTCTAGGATTTTTTATTCTTCTCAGTGTTAGCCATAATTTATGATTCATGCAGCCAAATGACTTTATATATTTCTGTCCGTTTTGAAGGATCTTCAGCAGTATTGTGCTTGTGCCTGTTGTTATGTGCTGTTGAGTTGCCTACAACTCATAGAGATCCTATGTACAGCAGCCCTGAAACTTGCTCTATCATGTGTCAACCTTATTGTCTCTGACACGCCTTGCCCCAGTACCGCAGTCACTGAATCAATCCATCTCATTGAGGATCTTTCTTTCTTGCACTGCTCCTCCACCCTCCCAAGCATGATGTCCCTCTTCAAGGACTAGTTTCTCCTTGAAACATGCCCAAAGTGTATCAGACAAAGCCTCAAAATCCTTGCCTCCAAGGAGCAACCTGGCTTGACCCTCTCCAGGATGAACCTATTTGTTCTCCTGGAAATCCATGGGTATATTTAATATTCTTCTCCAGCACCACAGCTCAAAGGCATCAATTCACTTGCATGTTTGAATATTGTTTTGATTGTTTCCACATTCTGTTGGAGTCACCTTTCTTGGGAATCAGCACAAATGTGGACCTCTTCAAATCCATTGGCCAGACAGCTACCTTCCAGATTTCCTGGCATAGAGTGGTGAGCACATCCAGGGCTGTGTCTTGTAATTAAAATTAGTCAGTTGTTATCCCATCGATTTCTGAGGCCGAATTTTTTGCCAGTGCTTTCAATGAAGCTTCATTACCATTAGCTCCTGCTTATATGGTACTTCCTGAATTTTTTTCATTGTCAGGCAGGTTTTGGGTTTTTTTGGGGGGGCAGTGACTCTACCTATTCCTTCCATCTTCTCCTGATGCTTTTGAGGCAATTTCCTATGTTGCCCATAGCATCTTTCAGTATTGTGACTCGAGGCTTAAATTTGGTGTTTTTTTTTTCAGTTCTTTCAGCTTGAGAATGGCAGAATGACTTCTTCCCTTTTATTCTGCAATTCTGACTATTGAGAATTATTACCAAATCTTGTAGTCTGAAATGGACTCAACATGCAATCAAGGTGAATTAATGACAGAATGCAAAAACTGCAAACAGTATAAAATAGGAAATCATAGGAAAATAGGGGCTTGATGATAGAAATGAGACTGGAAGTAAAATATTTAAATTTTGTATTTTAACATGTTGCCACACACTTTTAAATTGATGACCGTGCTTAGAAACATATTATTTTTTCAATTCCTTATGACTGTCATATGACTTTGAAGCCGTCTTTTGCAGCAACGTGTTAAATGATTTATTCATTGCAAATACCTTTTTTCAAAAGACACAAAAGGTGATTTTATACATGGACCTCACTTGAAGAGCTGCATTGGAATCAGATTGACTATATCTGATTGGCAGTCAAAACGAGGCCAGGGGCAGAAGCTTCCAAACTGGATATCTTACCGTTGTTATAAGCCATCCAAAGGCCATGGCCTTGGCATTTGCTTGCTATGAATAAAAAAGCTGGACAGTGAGTGAGATGATAGAGAATTTATACCTTTGAGCTGTGATACTGGAGAAGAGTGTGTGGACTGCTAGGAGAACAAACAGGTTTGTCTTGGAGAGGGTGAAACCAGGCTGCTGCTTGGAGGCAAGGATTCTGAACCTTCGTCTGACATACTTTGGGCATGTTGCAAGGAGGAACCAGTCCTTGGAGAAGGATATCATCCTTGGGAGGGTAGACAGACAGTGCAGGAGAGGAAGATCCTCAATTAGATGGATTGATTCAGTGACTGGAGTCATAGGGCTAGGTATCTCAGAGACAATAAGGTTGACTTAGAATGGAGCAGGGTTTAGAGCTGTTGTACACAAGTTTGCTATGAGTCACATGTGACTTGATGGCACATAATAACAACAATAATATTTATTAAATGTTATTAATATTAATATTATTAATTGCCAAACACATTTGTAAAGGATGTCTTATTTTTGTAATTGTGCTCATGTAAAAAAGTTCCAGGTAATAAAATTATAACTGAGTGTTTATATTTAAAATTGATTCAAGTCTGTAATATTGAAATCTGACTTTATAGATTTGTAATTTGAAAATGAATAAAGTATTTACTAGTAAATGTTTTCATTTGAGTTGAAATGTGCATAACTGATGGTGATATAAAATGAACCTAATTGGTATATTTCGTCATTGACTGCTTACTTACTGTATAATAGGAACACAACCAACCTCTAAGTTTAAGGTCCATCCAGAAAGAGGGAGGTACATGCATCTCTCCTATGCTTGCTCTATTCTGTGAGCTGCAAGGATGAGAGGAAGCCTGTGATCCTGATGCCCTCTGTGAAAGCTCAGACCACCAACATCTGATTGTTGCTGTTGTTGTGGTTGTGTACCTTCCAGTTGGAACCAACTCACAGCTGACCATCCAGAGAGTTTTCAAAGGCAGTAAATCACTTGGGAGGAGATTGCCCATCTTTCTCTCACAAAGCAGCTGGTGGATTCAAACCATGTGCCTTTGGGTTAGCAGCACAGCTCCTTACCACTGAACTACCAGCACTCTTGCATTGGAGGGAGGGAGAATCAAATATTCAAGTGCCATCAATGGAACAGACATGAGTCAATATGAAGTCTTCCCACAGTTGTTTTCATTACGAGCACTCATTTAGGAAACAAATGTGAAATCAGTGTAGAATGATACTTTTCTGTATGTACTTGGTCACTTCATGCTCTTTAACACTTTTCATTTTTTTTATTCATATGCCTTTGACTACTAGTGGCGATGAGATAGTAGATCTCCCCGGTGAGCACAAACCCACAAAAACACTTGCCTTGGATAATGTCTATGGATGTTCAATTTTACAGCAATTTATTTTATCATTAGAAAATGTTAATATTTTTACCTCTGAGATTTAATTTTTATATGAAATTTTGGCAAATGGAGATATCCTACCAGACACTTAATTTGTCATGCTTTTAGGTAACCCGTTCCATTTGCTAAAGAGATGGGGACCATTACTTTGAAAACTGTCAAAAGTTTACATTTGAAAATGGCGTAGTTCCATAATGGGAAGGTATAAATAATAAGCAGTTCACAGACGGAGACAGGGTTTAGTATTTTTGTAGATGGGAAGGTTCAGCTCTTGTGTGAGACCTGGAAATAAAGAAGGATAAGAGAGGGAAATAAGTTTGAGTTGTCATACTGGAGAAGGGTACTGATTATCCCAAGTACTAACAGAGAACAGAGAAATGTCTTAGAGAAGGTGCAACCAGAGTGTTCCTTGGAAGCAAAGACGACAAAGCTTCACCTCACACAATTTGGACTTGCTTAAGGAAACATTTTGAGGCAGGATGTTCCTTAGAAAGGGACATAATGCTTAGAAAGTTGGAGGGTATGTGAAAGAGAGGAAGACCCTTCACCCTTTTCTCAGTTTCCCCTCAACCACCATGTCAGTCCTGTTTTACAATAGTGATTGTATGCAGTATTTATCCTTTTCAGAATGAACTTTTTCACTCAGCGTAATGTACTCTACGGTCACTCATGTTGTATAATGTTGTATGAGTTCCTTATTTTTCAGTGTTGTGTAATAAGTATTCCATTGTGTGAATATACCATAGTTTTTCTATACATTCATTTGTTGACGGGCACTTGGCTTGCTTCCATCTCTCTACTATTGAGAATAATGCCGCAATAAACATAGGTGTGCATATGTGTGTGCTTGGTGTACTTGGGTGGCAGCTCTGCTTTCTTTAGGGTTTATTCCTAGTAGTAGAGTTGCTGGGTCAATAGGTATTTCTATTTCCAACTTTCTGAGAAAGCACCAGAGTACCTTGCATAGTGGTTCTACCATTTTACATTCCCACCAGTAGTGAATAAGAGTTCCAACCTCTCCACAACCTCACCATCATTTGCGGTCTGCTGCCGTGTTGAACTTTGCCATTGTTGCTAGGGTGAGATGATATAGTTGTTTTGATTTGCATCTCTCTAATATATAGGGATTTTGAAGATTTTTTTCGTTTATCTGTTTGCCATTTGAAATTTGAATGTCCTCTTTGGTGAAGTTTCTATTCATATCTTGTGCCCATTTTGTGATTGGATTGCTTACATTTTACTTATTGAGGTTCTGGAGTATTCTATACAATACATATACATTTACTTAAACATATATACACATACACACCTACACACACACACACACACACACACATACACACACACACAAAATCAGATTTTTCTTTGCCAAATATTTTTTCCCTAGTTTTTGGGTTTCTTTCACGCCCTGTTAGGGAAGTTTTATTATGTGCATAGGGATTTGATTTGTAGAAGGTCCAATTCAGCTATTTTATTCTCTCCTGGTTGTAAGATTTCATTATGCTTGGAAAATTGTTCATGCTGTGGGTTAGGGCTTCTAAAGTTTGTTCTAGCTTTTCTATGATAAATATTAAAGATTTTTGTTTTATTTCTAGGATCCTGATGCACCTTGATTGAGTTGTTTTGGTGGGTTTTTTTTATAAAGTATGAGCTGTAGATACTACTTAAGTTTGCTGCAGATAATTTTCCAGTTATGCCAACAACATTTGTTAAAGAGACTGTTCATTCCACATCCTTGTCAAAGATCAGTTGACTATAGGTGGGTGAGTTGATTTCATGGTTCTCGATTCTATTCCAATGATCTATGTTTCTGTTGTTGTATCAGTATCATTCTGTCTTGACTATGACAGCTGTATCAAGCAGTATTGCTGCCTACCTTATGTCTCCTTTTCAGTGGTTTAACTTTTTGGGGTCTCTTTGCATTGCAAGTAAAGTTGGAAATTGCCTTTTCCATCTCATTTAAGAATGAAATTTGTATCTGTATTTGGATTGCATTGACCTTGTCGATTGCCTTTGGTAGAATTTTCATCTTCACAATATTGAGTCTTTCTATCCATTAGTATGATATATTTTCCCATTTCTCTAAATCTCATTTGTTGTAATGTTTTATAGTTTTCTATAAGTCTTTTTATGTCTCTATAACTCTGTTGGCCTAGTGGATAGAAAGTTATGCTACCAAGTCAAAGGTTGGTGATTTTAATATGTGACCCTCCGGCCTGGTTTTAATTAATTTTGTTCAAACATTCTTCCAAGTAATATAACACTGGTCTGTCCATTTGTGGTACAGAGGTAACACATGATTGCTGTGATGCTAAATATTGTGACACTAATGTGTCAAATGTGATAATGGTTACCCATGGTAGACAGTGTTTTGTGGAACTTCCCAATTAAAACAAACTTGGACACAGGAGTGGCATCCAAAATTACTTATCTCCAGAAACTCTATGATGGTGGAGAAAGGATGAAAGTTATACAAGTGTTTAGGTCTTTCATTCATTGGGTCTCTATGAGTCGTTTACGACTTGACGACACTTAACAACAACAGTTGGATTGTGCCTAACCCAGACCATGGTCTTTCACAGTTACTTGCTATGCATCAGAGAGCTGGACAATGACTAAGGATGATAGAAGAAAAATTGATGCCTTTGAGTTATGGTACTGGAGGAGAGTCTTGAACATACCATGGATCACCAAGAAAAAAAATAGGTCTGTCTTAGAGACAGTGAAACTAAGTTTCTCCTTGGAGGTTAGGATTTTGAAGCTCTGCCTCACATATTTTGGGCATGTGGCCAGAAGTGACCAGACCTTGGAGAAGAACATCATGCTTGGAAGTGTGGAGGGACAGCACAGGAGAAGAAGACCCTTGGCAAGATGGTTTGAAAAAGTAACTGGGACTATAGGGGTAGGAGTGGCAGAGTAGTGAGACTGACTCAGCATAGGTCAGGCTTCCGGGATGTTGTATATAGGGTCACTATGAGTCACGAGCAACTTAACATCACTTAACAACAACAGCAACAACAACAACAGTTATATTTATTCCAAGGTATTTCATATATCATCTTGTGGGTAGCTATTGTGGTTGTTATTGTTTTTCTTAGCTTTAATTCTATATTCTCCTTGTCACTGTAGAAAAATCCAACTGATTTTTGTATGTTGATCTTGTACCCTAATACTTGGCTGAATTGGTTGACTATGTCCAGTGGTTTCCTTTCTGAATCTTTAGAATTTTCTAAATATGCTGTCATGATATCTACATACAGAGATAATTTTCAGTTTTCTTCGCCAGTTTGGATAGATCTTATTTCCTTTTCTTATCTTACAGCTCTTGCTAATACTTAAGAACTATATTGAATTGGGAAGGTGATACCAGGCATCTTTGCCTAGTTACTATTTGCAGAGAAAATGCCTTTAGTGTCTCTCTGTTGAGAAGAATGTTATCTATTGGCTTTGCATATATACTTTTCACCTTTTTGAGGCAATTTCCCACTATCCCTATTTTTCTGAGTATTTTAATCAGGAAGGGCTGTTAGATTTTGTCAACAACCTTTTTGTATCTATTGATAGGGTCATGAGGTTCTTCTACTTTGCTTTGTTACTGGCATGAATTACATTAATTATTTTTCTTTTGGTGAGCTGTCCTTGCATATCTGTTATAAATCCCACTTGATCATGATGTATTATCATTTTTATGTACTGTTGGATTCTACTGACCAGGATTTTATTGAGAATTTTTGCATCTGTGTACATGAGATACAGCAAAAGCAGTACTTAGAGGTTAATTCATAGTAATAAAATAAACACATCAAGGGGAAGAAAAAATGATACTCAATTACTTAATATCTCAAACAAGTAGAAGAAAAGCAGCAACACCACCCTCCCCACAAGTCTAAAAGAAAGCAAATTATAAGAACTAGGGCAAAAATGAATGTAGAAGAAAAACAGAAAAACAATTGAAACTATTGACAAGACTAGAAGTTGGTTCTTTGTAAAGATGAATAAAATTGACAAACCACTAGCAAAGCTACCAGAGGAAAATATAGAAAAGATGCAGATAACTGAAATAAGAGATGAAAAGGACAATGTTACAACAGAATCAAATAAAATAAGATTAACAGAATATTATGAAAGAATATACTCAAATATAAAGACCTAGAGGAAACTGACAAATCCTTAGACACTCACAACCTACCCATATTTACACAGACTGAAGCAGAATATCTGAACAGACTCATTACAAAAGAAAAAATTGAATGGATCATAAAACAACTTCCAGCTAAATAAAGTCCCAGTCTAGATGGTTTTACTAGTGAATTCTATCAAACAGTCAGAGAAAAACTGCCACCAATTTAACATGAAGTATCTCAGAAAATAGAAAAAGATTAAATACTACCAAAGTCATTCTGTGAAGCATACATATCCCTTATACCAAAGTCAGATTAAGGACATTACCAAAATAGAAAACTGTAGGTCTTCTTAATTTTAAACCACGTAGTATTCCCCTGCTCTGTTTGCACTGTAGCCTCCTCGTCACAAGATAGTCTCTTTGGTCATTTTTATTTAATTAACAATCAGATGTAAGCTGTTTAATAATTTTTTATTTAATTAACAATCAATTGTGGGCTTGAAGCCTATTGGTAAAAACAATTAGGACTTGATGAGTGTTCCTTTGTGATTAAAAGTTGTTTGGGGCCTGCCTGAGAGACTCTAGTTTGAAGCACTTTTTTTGGGAAAACCCTTTAGTGGTTTTCATTATACAGAAGACAAATTTAATCTCTTTGATTTTGTTGAATTCTGCTGAGTTGACTCAGACTCATGGCAAATTCATGTATAATAGAACAAAGGCTTCCTGATCCTGCATCCATTGTCATGCTTGATCCCATTGGTACCACTGCTGTGTCAGCATGCATCATCAAAGACCTCCCTTTCTTTTGCAGACTCTCTCCTTTACAAAGCACAATGTCCTTCCCCAGCAATCTGTCTTAATAACTGTTCAAACAAAGCAAAGTGGTTTTCCATCATTCTCACTTCTCAGGAACATTTTGACTGTGCTTTTTCCAAGATAGGTTTGTTCTGTTTTCCAGCAATACATCGTATATTCAGTGTTCTTCATCTTCACTGCAGTTTGAGTGCATCACTGCTTCTTAGGTTTCCTTTTTATTGTCCAGCTTTCATATAAATAAAAGGTAAGAAAACAGTAGCTTGACCTAAGCATACCTTAGTCCATAAAGTAAGATATTTGCTGCTTTGAGAATTTAAAGAAATTTTTTTCAACAGATTTGTTCATGGTTTGATTCCTAGACTACTGTTTCCATGTGTGTTGATTTTTCATCACGGAAGAAATAAATTATTATTAATTTACATTAAGTATATTCTTAGTCATTTCCATTTCTTTATCCTTTATCATGATGTTTATCTGTCCAAATTGGAAATTGGAAGTGACTCATGGGTGACCTCCAGGGCATTTTCAGAGGCAGTAAATCACACAAGAGAAGGGAGATTACCAATCTTTCTCCCATGAGCCACTGTTAGATTTGAACCATGTATGTAGCTTAAATAACACTTCCTTCAGAGTCCTTGTGTGGCTTTCTGCATAAAGATAGCCTTGTTGTTGTTTTTAGTTGCCATTGAAAGAATTAATTTTGAATACCAGGTCCATTTTAGTTTGTTGTTTTGTTTGTTTGTTTGTTTGTTTTTAGTATACCTTGAGTAGAGATTTAAAGGACCGTTATTGTTTCCCACATTCCTTTATTCAGAATTTGTTTTGAACTCAGTCAAATGAATGTCAAATGGTCATGGCCATTCTACATGACCAGAGACATGCTTTATCCTAGAGAGCCTTCATGAATTTGATACTGCTTGAGTCTCTTTGGTTATGGCAACTGTATGATTCTATCTCAGTGAGGGTTTTCCTTTTCTTCACTGCCTCTATTTTATCAAATATGATGTCTTTCTCCATGATCTCTTCTATATGATTTCATTGCTACAGTAAGTGAGTCAAAGCCTTGGACAATACTTTGTGATCGATACTGTTTTCACTGGCTACTTTTAGAAATAGATCGAGATGCATTTCTTCCTCATCTCTCTCAGTCTGGATGATCCACTGAAACCTGTCCAGCATGAGTAACCTTGCTGGCATTTGAAATACCAGTAGCATATTGCCCAACATTATAGCAACATGCAAACTTGACCAACCAGTTGACAAATGGATAGTGATGACATGTGTTCTTGTTAAATGGCATAAAATTATTTTCAACTCATAGGGACCCTTTGTGACAGAGCAAAACTGAGTCTTAGGGTTTTAATGGCTGTGACCTTTATGGGGAAAACAAAACTTGTAGTTTATTTTGTTCAACGAGAACATTGTTCTGATTGTTGAAATACTTGTCTGTCAGTTCACTGTACTAAGATAACTTGTGCGTTGCTATGATACTAAAAGCTGTGCCATTGGTTTTTCAGTTGCATTAAATGTTACTCATGGTGGACAAATTTTAGTAAAGCTCCCAGATTAAGACAAACTAGGAAGCAGGATTGGCCCTCCACATCTTAACAGGCCTCTGAAAACCCCATGAATACAGTGACTGCCACAAAAGGCTATAGTATATCAGGCAGGGTGAAGATGGCACAGGATGGTTGAGGTTCTGATCTGCTGTTCACAGGGTCACTATGAGTAGCACCCTACTCAAAGGCACCTGACAAAATCAACAACAACAACAACAACAACAACAATACAGTCTTTATAGGAACAGATTGCTAATCTTTCTCCTAAGGATAAGCTCTGTGGTCTCAAATGGCCAGCCTTTTGATTGGCAGTGAATTACCAGGCTTAGCCATTGTGCAGCCAAAGCCTCTTGAATATGTTTAATCTATATGTGTAATTCTTTACAATTTTAACATTATGCATCATTAAACTGACTCATATTCCCAAGGATGCTCTCTAGTACAGGAAAATTACTAAGTATGTGCTTTCAGATCCAATGACTTAATGAATAAATAAATGATCAGTGATGCATTGGCAGTATAGTCCATAAGGAGTTGCACTGTTAACTCAAAGGTGATGCCTCTTTAGTGATTCAAATTCACCGGTGGCTCCATGAGAGAATCAGGGGCATTCCTTTCAATATGATTTCAATATGATGAAACAGACAGAGATGTGATCACTAAAATTTAGTATGATTTAGTTCTTATTGCATTGTTATATTTCATGATGGGCAAAAGAGCACACGTATTTGTCTTGAAGGAAAAGCAAACAGGTTACTCCTTAGAGGCAAGGATGGTGAAACTTCATCTCACATACTTTTGGGTTAGGCTTTGGAAAATACATCCTATTTGGAAAAGTAGAGGGTTACAGAAAGGAAAGAGAAAACAACCCTCCACAGATGGATTGGCCCAGTGCCTGCAAACATGGACTTGGATAAAGCAGAGAGAGGATGGTGTCAGATAGGGAAAGGTTCACATCTGTTAGTCATAGGATTTCTGTGAGTTGTAATGGGCTCGGAGGCCCCTGACAACAAGAACGAATGGAATGCAACCATGATAGAGAAGTCAGTTATCTCTAAGAAAATATATTACTTTTTTTTGTAGTATAAATTTGATGTAATCTTTATTATTTTTTATTAATTTTAATGAACATTTATAGAGATTTTGGCTTCCCATTCATTCATTGTT
>NW_006399875.1:8768229-8771103 GCF_000299155.1 Elephantulus edwardii | reverse complement strand
AAAAACAAAGGATAAAATAAAAGCAGAACAAACTCAACCAAGTTGAGTTGATTCCAACTTAACACCAGTTCTCTGATGGGTTTCAGGAATTGTAAATCTTTACCAGAGAGTGTGTCTTTTGTTTCACAGGGTAGTTGATTCAGACCATTGGCGTGGGTTAGCAGCACGGTACCTAATGTCCACCTCTTGGTTTCCTTGTAAATGTAGTAGGAGAATTTGTGATAGCCACTGTTAGAGTACGGATTTCAGTTTAAAGACTAATGTGTGCTTAATCCAAGCCATACTCTTTTAAGTTGTTTGCTGTGCATCTGAGAGTTAGACAGTGAATAAGGATGAAAGAAAAAGAATTGATGCCTTTGAGTTGTGTTGTTGAAGAGGTGTGCTGAAGATCCCGTGGACTATTAAGCTAATAAATAGATCTTTCTTGGAGAAAATAAAACCAGGATGTTCCTTGGAAGCATGGCTAGGGAAAATCTGCCTCACATACTTTGGACATGTTTTAAGGAGGGGCCAGTCTTTGCAGAGGGTCATCATGTTTTTAAAGGGGAAACATCAGCTTAAGAGTGGAAGACCCGCAACGAGATGGAATGACACAGTGACTGTGACAGTGGGTTCACGTGTGTTGGAGACGGTGAGGATGGCACAGGATAGGAAGAAATAAGGTTCAGATTTGCTCTTTATAGGATCACTGTGACTCACAGTCAACTTGACAGCACATGACAAAAATAACAACTAATAAAAAAATTCATGGGAAAAGAACACACCTACTATGTTCATGAATGGGAAGGGTTAGTACAAAAGTCCTGTATATAAAGTTTTGAATATAAATGAAAAAAATTCTTCCTCGTAAGCACATTTAGCATTTTCCCACTCATCATTCTAACAAAATTTTTCTGGAGTCATAAAAGAATGGGCTCTAAAATTTTCATGCAAGCATAAATAAGTAAAATGACCCAACAGACTTTACAAAGTCATAATAATGATGCTAAGAATATTTTTATAAACACTGGACTGTTCTTCACATAAATTATTTCATTCATTCCTTAAAGCAATTATATAAAAGTGTGAGACAGATTTTGATATACATGTCATTATATGGGAGGGAGAAATAGAGACTTTTTCAGTAAGTGGTCTAATCCGAATGTGATGTGTTTGGCTCCTACACAGCAAAATAAAGAAAAACCAATGATATTTCTTTTTTGTTTTTTTTTTAAATTTTTATTATTTTTGTGCGTGTACCATCAAATCAGATCTGACTGGTACAGGAGGAGATTGTCCCTCCTTCTCCAGCAGAGCATCTGGGGGATTCAAACCGCTCACCTCTGGGATTGCAGTGCAGCTTCTTGCCACTAGGAACAACCAATAATATTTCTGTGTACACACTTTTGGCAGATGTCATTTCAAGGTTTGTTAAAAGGAAAACAAGACAAAATAACCTGCCCTCTATGACAGAGTAGAGCCTCTGCATTGGATTTCCAAGGTTGTACATCTTTATGAAGAAGAAAGCTGCCACATTTTCCCTAGACGTAGCTGGTGGATTTGAACTGTTGACCTTTTGCTTAATGGTCCAGTGTGTTAAGCACTATGCCACTGTGCTTCTTCAGGGTTGAATATAGACCTGAATGTCTATAAAGTACAAATCATTAGAGAAAATGCTGGAAATACTAATTAATTTAATGTAATATCTTTATTAAATATGAAATTAAAAGCCAGATAGATAATGTATGGAATATTTGTGGTGTTCTGTTGTAAAAAGAGACATGAGGAGTCAGAACTGACTCAATGGTACCAAGCGTGGACATGCTAACTGATTCTTTATCAATCTTTGTATCTTTGAAAGGGAAAGGAGCCGTCAACGATAAAGTGAAAAGTCAAGTGACAGCCTGGGAAGACATATTTATAAAAGCAGAGGATGCTTTTCATGAATATGTAAAGCACTCCGGTGAATTGATTTTAAAAGTCATACCATCCCAAAAATATAACTAGGAGATGCAGACATGAAGAATAGAATTGATCAATGCATTAAGAAGCAATACCGGACCTTACTTGCAGTCAGAAAGTACAAATTGAGAGGAAATGGCGTTTCTGGTCATCAGATTTCAATCATAGCATGGGAATTTTTAAGATTCCATGAATATATGAGCACATTGTTCTTCAGAATGTACCCTGGTTGGTGTATAATTCAGGGCAACCACTTTAGAGGACAGTTTGGCAATGTTTATGCAAATCCAGTGTGTGCATTTTTCATCTTTACTTCTTTGCTTTATCAGTGGTTCTTACAGAGACGTAGGTGAATGCATCCTTTTGGAAAAATGTAGTCAGTAGGCTTGTTTGAAACTGTTGCTATTAACCTTCGATTTGTAGATAGCACGGTGTCTGTGAAATACAGTAAAGTAAAGCACCGTGAAAGGCGGTTTTCCTGTATATACTTTATTTCTACTGCTTGGTACCATCTCATAGCTGACCCAATAGTATTGGGGTTTTGTTTTAAATTTTTTATTTTATTGTTGTAGTGGTGTTGTGTACATAGGGTTTTCAGAGGCCTGCTATTTCAGAAGTGGATGGCCAGTCCTTCTTCCTAGTCTGTCTTAATCTGAATGTTCAGATTAAGAGAAGTGTCAGAAAGACCAGCATTTTATAGAAAAAGTGAAAGGTTTATCCCTTAAATCCCTTATTGTGGAGTTAACCATTAGTGTCAGTCCTGGAAAGATTTCAACTGGATGGCTCTTTGGAAGCAAGGATTCTGGGGCTTCGTCTGACATACTGTGGACATATTGTGAGGAGAGACCGGTCCTTGGAGAGGGACATCATGCTTGGGAGGGTGGAGGGCAGGCGCAGGAGGGGAAGGCCCTCTATGAGGTGGATTGATTCAGT
>NW_006399875.1:8761874-8768129 GCF_000299155.1 Elephantulus edwardii | reverse complement strand
CCCCCAGTATACTCAACTAGGCAACCTTCATTCTGGACTCTTGTGATAACCATAATATAATCATTAATCATTTATCTCTTTTAACCTGTTTTCTCCCTCATCTGTTTCAATGCAGTATTTCTTATACCAGGGAGACTCTCACTGTTTTGTGGGGTTTTTTTTTAATATCAAACCATATAAAGTCGAAGAGCAGAATTTGACCAAATACAAAAACTCCACAGGCAAGAAAAGGTGGGAGAGAAGGATTCGTGGAAATGGGACTTACAGGATGAAAATGGGAAAAGTATGATTACATTTTGAACATTATAATGAATGTTGTAAACCAAATTGTATGAATGATTGGAAGGAAAACCAATTTGTTTTGGTTGTCACTCCATCAGAATAAAAATTATAATAAAGTACAAATTGAGTTTTGGGGAAGGAACAGTACTAAGGTTGTTTTCTATGGGATTAACACCATGAGCTTTTCTATGTCAGGTCTACTGATAATAAATACAGAAGCTTAAACAGTTACAGATGCACAGGGAAAGATCCATGCTTACAGATGCACTCAATGGATAGTCCTCATCCAGAAAGACTAGCAGCTAGGCAAGTGGGGCAAACCCATCTGCTCAAGTCCTAAGCAGATATTTCATTTCCTGTCAGTCACTCAGACACTGGAGAAAAGATGATGCAAAATCTAATTTGGTAAATGACTGGTGTTCATAATCCTTACTCCCCACTGGCTTGCAGGTTCTCATCTTTCAGTCCTACTGAAACAGCAGCGATCCTTGTGGATCAAGATGTTTAAGTATGCTTTCATATTGTAAATGAATTCCAAATACTTTTAAAATGTAAAAAAAATATATATATAAGAATGCCTATGATAAAACAGACCAAAGAGAGAAATGCTTCTTCACACAGCAAGGATTCAGCTTTTTCCTGATCTCCTTGATCTGAGGAGGCTCTGATCTCTTCCAGCATGAAACATCTGTGCACATAATTTAGCACCTAATTATATAGCTCCTTGTATGGGTAGTTGTTGGATGTCAGCTTTAGAAAATAATTTGTCTGTGTTTAGCTCAGTTCTTTAAATGTCCAGCAGTCCCTCAGATGCTCCTTAAATGGACACCCAATAAATGTAGTTTAATTCGGTGATAAATGATACAACTAGGAAGTTTTGTTTTGTTTTGTACTTATTTGTTTAGGGATAATGGTGATTGAGTGATTGAATGTCCTCTTTCCATATAGGAGACACAGGTTCTAATCCCAGCATTTCATGTGCAGCCACCAGTGGAAGCTACTTGTTCCTGTGATGCTAAACAAGTGTCGATAGAGCTTGTAGATTAAAGACTAGGAAGACAGCCTGCCAATAAGCTCATAAATATCAGCCAGTGAAGACTCTGTAGATCACAGTTGTCCAGTATGCAGGGGACTATGGCGCTGGTGGTGTTCCCTTTGCATGGCTCCGTGCATACAGCTGGCTCAACAGCTGGTTGTTGTTATTCATTACTGTTAAGTCAGAACTGATTCATAGCTGACCCTACAGTGGATTTTCAGAGGCTACAAATCAGACAGGAAGAAATTGCTCCTATTTTTCCTGCAGAGCAGCTGGTGGATTCAGACCACTTGTCCTTGTACTTCTAACCCGTTGAGCCACCAGAACTCTCTGGCTTAAGAGTGGCTGCCAGTACTTTTGAGAACTACAATTAGCTGATTCATTCATTTTGCATCTATGAATAAAACCTTTTGGGGAACAGAATTAATATTGGAAGTCTGTGAATAAACATTATCATTGTCAGGAGTAGAACAAACACAGGAAAGAAACATTTTCTGTCTGGTGTGTTTACCTGATGTTCTTCCCTGTAGTGGATGGATTCCCTTCCATGTTAACCGGAGTAGAGAAAATCAAAAAAGAGACTCTCTCACTTCAGACTATGTCATATCAGTTAATTTGAAAGAACTCACTGAGTGTGTGGGTTGTTTTTATTTGTTTTCTTTTTTAATATGTATTTACTGATTCCCCCATCAAGTCGTGACTTCTAGTTCATATCATGTATTCCATTTGGAACATGAATTATGCCCCGATATTAAGTGATCAGCAGTTAGTATTCTCTTCATTTTAGGCTAGTCCTAGAGGATGATTGCCTTCATTCTTTATGCAAAGAGATAGTCCAGGAGTTTTGATATCCAGAAGAAACTGTTTCTACTGAAGCTTACTCATGAGGAATGAGATCTAGGAATAGCTCCAGTGTTAGAAGAACCGTGTTCACACATAATCTCATGATGCCTGCAGAGCCAAGAGGCTTGGATGTGTGGATTGGATGCACTATTGTAAGAGAAACTAAGGACTCAAGGATGATTGTGGGGGCTTTGAACAGAGTGATTAGACAATGGGATTTTCCGAGATAATAAAAACTGAAGGGCAAAGTGAGTAGGCTCCAGAGAAGTTGATTTTGATAGTGTCCTGTAAAGATTGTTACACAAGGAGGCACCATAAAGCAATAAACCAATAAGCCATGAAATGTTTATCTAATTCTCTCTGGTAACAATCACTCAACACCTAATGTGTGAATAAAACATTATCAAGTTGGTTGCTTAAGATATGTTTCAATTCTCCAAAGCATTTATCTTTTTTCTAAATACACATGACTGGTTAATCCTGGTGTAAATGAAAGGATTCTACAAGACTGTTTTCCCTTTTGTCTTTTCCTTCCCCTCCCCCTCCTAAATGAATGTAGCTTCTGCATTTCCTCACTGAGTTAGTTTATCATTTTAAGCCTGCTTGGCAGGAGTTTACTGGCTAAGAAGAGGGTCTGGCAAGGAAGCATTCCTCAGGGAATGAGGAAATGGGAAAGAATAGAGGCATTGTGCACCACTGGAGTATTTTTTCCTTTAAGAGGACATTGCTGTGTTATGGGTGGAAGTAACCATGGAATTTGATAATTAAAAGAAAGAATAAGCAAAATTCTAAGAGACAAGAAGTGAGATTCTTACAAAAAGCCATGTCAAGCATGAATAATATCTTGAACTCTCAATTCATTGGCCTCTATGTGCTTCCTCTGGGCCTCGGCTGCAATCTTATTTAAATGCCTGAGAGCGTCTATGCTTGCACAGAAAGAGGTACACAAGACATGTCTCAGGACTTTCTCGCTTACTTAGAATAGCAGACCATGTGGTAATAAAATATTCATGAAGTCATCTCAATAGCTAATATTTTCAGATGATTTAGAAGGGACAAACAAAATATCAACCTCAGAACTTATTTTAGTAATGGCATTTTGGACTAAGAGATATTAACAGTGGATTGATAGAGAGATTGACTAGATAGATAGATAGATAATAGACACACATGTAGATTTAAAAAATAGTATCTGTGTATTTTTAAAAGAAACTGGATCTTGGTATCTAAATCAGTTGGCATTCCCTCACAATTTTTGAGGTTGGAACATTGAACTAATTATTATCAGTTTTCTTTTGGCTGTGTAATTAGAGTGCTGGGTTGAGTGAGAAGTCCTCTCATTTGGACTGACTGACAGTAGAAAATAGAAGTGTTGAGACTGCGTGGACTGCAGGAGAGAAAAGACAATTGTTGGGGAGAAGTTCTGGGTTCTCGCCCAGATTTGGGACAGCCCCATCATATGACTTGGATGGCAAGTGAGTTTGTTCTATTTGTAGAATGTGAAGCACAGACACTGACTTTTGTCTTGGCAGCCCACGTCTTTGATCCCATTTGACCAGAGTGCAACCAAGGTGACCATCTTTTTCTTGTGGAGAATATTTGCTCTGTTAGAAAAGTGAATGCCTTTTACTATATTATTCAGCCAGAGAATAGGGACTGGCCATGAGGGTAAACTTGTGTACCTTGTAATAGAGAGTATTCAGGAAGGATTGTGAGTTCTAAGTTTTGTTACTGCTGTTAAGGTATTCTTGAGTCTGACCAACTCATGGGAAAATTTATACAATAGAACCAAACCCTACCCAATCCTGTGCCATTTTTACAATTGCTGATGTGTTTGAGATTGTTGTTCCAGTGACTATGTCACTAAGTCTCATCAGAGCCCTTCCTTTCCCCCCTGACTCCTCAGCTTATCAAACGTGAGCCTTTCCCAGTGTTGGGTGATAGGACTCATATGAGTTATGCTTGAAAAGTCGAGGATCCACGGAGGAGGGAAAACCTTCAGAGAGATGGACTGATAAAGTGACTGGATCACTGAGCTTGAACATGATGGAAATTGTGAAAATTATGCAAGATAGGGCAAGGGTTCAGTTTCTTTTTCGTATTAATGTGAGTCATAGATGACTTGATGACACCAGCAACATATAACTTATGAGAAAAGAAAAAAAATATCCCTTCTACAAATGCTTTTTTGTTATAAACCACTTTCATAGGGAATTTTAATTGAAAATTCAAAACTGAAAACAAAACCCATTGCGATTGTATTAATCCCAACTGATAGCAACCTTGTAGGACTGGGTAGAATTGTGACCCTGTAGAAGCTCTGGTGGCCCAGTGGCAAGAAGCAGAGTGGCAATCCAAAAGGCACATGGTTCAAGACAACCAGCTACTCGATAGGGGAAGGATGGGCAGTCGCCTCCCATGTGATTAACAGCCCATCGAAAAGCTGCCTGAGGGTTAGCCATGGTTCAGCTCTGGCTCTATAGTATACAACAGTAACAGCAGGGTTTCCAAGACTACAGGAGCGACCATCACCTCTTTCCTCTGGGGAGTGACTTGTGAATTAAAAGTGCATACATCGGCGTCAGGCTGGAGACTAAGGTGTTATGCATTGGAGAGTTGGACAGTGAATAGGGATGATAGAAAGAATTGATTCCTTTGAGCTGTGGTGCTGGAGAAGAATGTTGAATATACCATGAACTGCTAGGAGAACAAACAGGTTCGTCCTGGAGAAGGTGAAGTCGGAATGCTCCTTGGAGTCAAGGATTCTGAAGCTTCGTCTTGGGCATGTTGCAAGGCAGCATCATGACGGACGGAAAGGAGATTAAACTGTCAACAGCTTTATCTTGCTTGGATTCATACATATTTGTTGTTGTTATGTACCGTCGAGTCACTTGCAACTCATAGGGACCCCATGTACAACAGCCCTAAACCCTGCTCTGTCGTGTGCCAATCGCACTGTCTCCGACACACCCACCCCAGTTACCCCAGGCACTGAATCAATCCACCTCATAGAGGGCCTTCTCCTCCTGCACCATCCTTTCACCCTCCCAAGCATTATGTCCCTCTTCAAGGACTGGTCCCTCCTTGCAACATGTCCAGAGTATGTTAGACGGAGCCTCAGAATCCTTGCCTCCAAGGAGCCACCCGGTTTAACCCTTTCCAGGATGAATCTGTTTGTTTTCCTAACAGTCCATGGTATTCTCAGCACTCTTCTCCAGCACCACAGCTCAAAGGCATCAATTCTCCTTCTGTCCTCCCTAGTCATTGTCCAACTCTCTGAAGCATAACAAGTGATTGCAAAGACCATGGCCTGTATCAGACGCACCTTAGTCTCCAGAGAGACACTATTGCTCTTCAGTACCCTGGATAGGTCCCTAACAGCAGACTTTCCCATGGCAGTACACCTTTTAATTTCCTGGCTGCTGGTGCCAAGAGTGTTGACTTACATCATTAGACAATCATAAACAGAGAGTGGCGTGACTGGACAGTGTTCTATGCAGTAATATACCTAGAAAACCTGTGGGAATACCTTTATAATTAATAAAGTGAGTCCATTAAGATGTCTAGATCCAATCCAGTTGAAAAATGTAAAAATCAATAGTGTTCCTAAATGTCTGTCATAAATACCTAGAAAAATGTAATAGAAAAAACAGCTTCATCCACAATAACAATAAGATGCTGTTGTTATGTGCCATCGAGTTGCTTGCGACTCATAGCTACCCTATGTGCAACAGCCCTAAACTCTGCTCTGTCTTGTGCCACTCATACTGTCCCTGACACACCCACCCTGATTACCCCAGTCACTGAATCAATCCACCTCATAGAGGGCCATCCCCTCCTGCGCTGTCCATCCACCTTCCCAAGCATGATGTCCTTCTTCAAGGACCAGTCTCTCCTTACCACATGTCCAAAGTATGTTAGACGGAGTCTCAGAATCCTTAACAATAAGATACATAATGAATATCCTAAAAAAATATAAAACCATTAAAACACAGGCACACATGATAGTATACTTAGAAAACCCTAAAGACTCAGCAAGAAAACTATTGGACGTAGTTGACCAATTCAGCAAAGTAGCAGGATACAAGATCAAC
>NW_006399875.1:8741867-8757126 GCF_000299155.1 Elephantulus edwardii | reverse complement strand
GGAAGGCCCTCTATGAGGTGGATTGATTCAGTGACTGGGATAATTGGGATGGGAGTCTCAGAGACAGCGCGATTGGCACAGGATAGTGCAGGGTTTAGGGCTGTTGTACATAGGGTCGCTATGAGTCGCAAGTGTTTCGATGACACATAACAACAACAACAACAACAGTGGTGTTGTGTATTGTCAAGTCAAAACTGACCCATAGCTGACCCTACAGTGAGTTTTCAGAGGCAGGAAATCACATGGGAGGACATTGTGCAATTTATGTCACAGAGCAGTTAGTGCATTCGAACCGTTTACCCTTGTATAGGCAACGTAATTCCTTCCCGCTAAGCTAGGCTGGAAGTTGCAAGGGGGGAGATTACCAATCTTTCTCTTTATGGAGCAGTTGATCCCTGGTGGGTTCAAGAGCCACGAGGGAACTGCAGCCTTTGAGTTACTAATGCGACTCCCTATGGATCAGTATAGCAGAGGCCCCTGTGTACACTTTGAGAAGGGAAATACTTGTTTTACTTGTTTTGGGGATGGTATGCATGTATATAACAAAACATCATAGTACAAAGTAGTAATTCAGCATCCCCCCCCCACACACACACATGTTCAACTCTTGACGTTATCATATTCATCACATGGTGCAGCCATCACTTTTTTCTGGTTACAAATGATTCCACCCCTTCATCAATAACAAAAAGTCCACGGACTCTAAGCAGTGGGCTTCCTAGTCCACCAGCCTTTGTAGCAGCTAATAACTATTTTTCAAACCACTGTGTGTTCCATTTGAATCTGTTTGTCATTTTGAGGTCTTTTGGATCTGAGTATCATTGTTAAGTCTTTCTCACCTACGCTAGACATAATAATGTGAAAGTGCATTATTGTTATAAATAGCTCTTTGAATCCATTAAGTGCAGCATATTAAACATAGAGTTTAAAAAATGATGTGGACTCCCACGTGGCTCCCACTAAAATTTATCATTAAATTATTTTCCACAAGCACAAAAGCAGTTTATACTTAGATAATACAAACATAGCATTAATCTCGTCCTGTTGAAATTTCTGTTTATGTATTTCATAGTAGTCATAGATTAGTATGAGCTCTAGTGGCCCTAGTGGTAAGAAGCTGTGCTGTAATCCTAAAGGCATGTGGATGGAATCCATCAGTTGCTAGACAGGAGAAAGATGAGCAGTCGCTCCCATGCTCTTAACTGCCTCTGAAAACCCTCTTGAGGGTCAGTTGTGGGTCAGTTCCAGCTAGATGGCACACAACAACAGTATTCTTGATGTTGTTGTTGGGTACCATCGAGTTGAGTACGACTCATAGTGACCCCTGTGAGCAAAACATCTGAAGTCTTTTCTATCCTGTGCCATCCTAACACTTCCTGACACACAAGTGCCCATTGCATCAGTCACCATATCAATCCACTCACTTGGTTGAGGGTCTTCCTCTTTCAGTGACCCTCCACTCTTCCAGCATCATGTTCTCCAAGAATAGCCCCTCTTAGCAGCATGCCCAAAGTACGTGAGGCCTCATCATTCTTGCCTCCAAAGAGCACTCCGGCTATACCTTCTTCAAGACATATCTGTTTGTTCTCTTGGCCGTTTATGGGATATTCAGTGCTCTTCTCCAACACCACAGCTCAAAGGTATCAATTCTTTTTCTGTCATTCTTTTTCACTGTCCAGCTCTCAGATGCATAGCAAGTAATCAGAAAGACCATAGTCTAAGTCAGACGCACCTTAGTCCTGAAAGTAACATTGTTACTCTTCAATAACTTGGAGTGGATCTAACTGCAAATTTTCCCAGTGCAGTGTGTCTACTTATTTCCTGACTGCTTGTATCAATGGTGTTAATTGTGGATCCAAGTAAGATGAAGCTGTTGACAGTTTCACTTTCCACTCATCCATCATGACACTGCCCATCATGACACAGTGGTAAGAAACTTTGTCTTGACATTCATGTGCAATCCATACCGAAAACGGCATTCCTTGATCTTCTGCAATAAGTGCTTGAAGTCCTCTTACTTTCAGCAAGCAAGATTGTGTCATGTGTAACGCAGGTTATAGAAACCTCACCCACCAATCCTGAAGACAGACTCCTCTTCATAGTATCCAGCTTCTCAGATATTTGCTCAGCATACAGATTGAATAGGTATGGAGAGAGAAAACAACTCTGATACACTCCCTTCTCAATTTTAAACTATGCAGTATTCCCCTGCTGTTTACCCAGCAGCTTCCTGATCCAGGTATAGGTTCTGCATGAGAATAATTAAGTGCTCTTGGATTCCCTTTCTTCTCAATGGCAACTGCAGCTTGTTATGACCCACACAGTCAAATGTTTTTGCATAGTCAATAAAGCACAAATAGACATTCTTCTGGTATTCCTTACTTTCAGCCAGGATCCATCTCACATCAGCAATGATATCTTTGTTGCCACATCCTCTTCTAAATCCTGCTTGAACTTCTGACAGTTTCCATAATAACAATATTAATATAGTCCATTATGTAGATTCAAACATCAAGAAAACAAAAATCTTTATCATTGGACCAATAGGAAGCATCATGATAGATGGAGAGAAGACTGAAACTGTCCATGCTATATGTCCATCTAGCTTGGAGTCACAGTCACCACCACTGGTACCAGCAGACAAGAGATCAGGAGACATATAGTATTGGAAAAGTTTGCTGTCAGGGATCTCTCTAATGTCCTGGAGTGTAATTATGTCAGTTTGAGGGCTAAGGTGCACCTTATTCAAGCCACACTCTTTCCAGTCATCTGGTATGCATCTGAGAACTGGATAGGGAATTAGCATGACAGGGAAAGAATAGATGCATTTGAGTTATGCTGTTGGAGAAGAATGCTGGATATCGTGATATGTCTTAGAGAAAGTGCAACAGATATGTCTTGGAGAAATGTTCATTGAAGACAAATGTGGTGAAGCTATCTATATCTCACATATTTTTGACATTCAAAGGTTTTTCCTTGGAGAGGGACATTGTGCTTGGAAAGGTAGAAGGGCAGCAAAGAAGAGGAAGACCCTCAATAAGATGGATTGATACAGTGTCTGTGGCAGTGGACTCAAATGTGTGGAGGATGATAAAGGTGGTGCAGGACAGGACGGAGCCCAGATCGATTGTTCATAGAGTCTCTAAGAGTCATAATTGACTCAACAACACTTAACAACAACAACTGTTTTGTAGATGAATCAATATGCAAGTACACTTTTAAATATTGCAATGCATTATCACAAATATTCATTTGATGCAGACTGTCCATCTACTGATTTTTGATTGACAAGTAAAAAGCTGAGTAGGATAGTCCAAAATGTCATTCAAAGAAGTTGGTTTCAAATTCACCAATTTCCTCTCAAAAGAAAAGTATTTGAATAATTGGATTTTCAGAGGACAGGGTGAATTATCTTATAGAATACAGGCCCTTTTCTAAGCCAAGAAGACTTCTTGAAAGCCAAGAAGGTGCTTCTGAAAACAGTAAATGGACCACATGTATTAAAATGGTGTGCTCACACATGAGTAGCAAGTAGCAACATCGGAGAGAAGCACTTGCTGCAGAGGGTCAAGGACTGCAGCCTCCAATATGGATTGAAGCTCAATATCCAGAAGACAAAGATTTTCACCACTGGGCCAACTGGCAGCATCCGGATGGATGGTGAAGAGATTGAGATTGTTCACAGCTTTAGTTTGCTTGGCTCCACAGTCACCAGTCTTGGCACCAGTAGCCAGGAAATTAAAAGATGTATTGTGATGGGAAAGTCTGCTGTTAGGGACCTCTCCAAAGTACTGAAGAGCAGTGGTGTCACTCTGGAGACTAAGGTGTGTCTGATACAGGCCATGGTCTTTGCAATCACCATCAGAAAGTTGGACAATGAGTAAGGTGGATAGAAGGAGAGTAGACATCTTTGAACCATGGTACTGGAGAAGAGTATTGAGTATGGACTCCTAAAAAATCAAGCAGGTTTATCCTGGAGAGGGTTAAACTGGGCTGCTCTTTGGAGGCAAGGATTCTGAGGCTTCGTCTGACATACCTTGGACATGTTGCAAGGAGGGACCAGTCCTTGAAGAGGAATATAATGCTTCGGAGGGTGGAGGGATGGTGCAGGAGGGGAAGGCCCTCTATGAGGTGGATTGATTCAGTGCCTGGGGTAACTGGGGTGAGTGTGTTGGAGACAGTGCGATTGGCACAGGACAGAGCAGGGTTTAGGGTTGTTGTACATAGGGTCACTATGAGTCGCAAACGACTCAACGGCACATAACAACAGCACCTTCACACATGAGAGTCCACAGAGAGAGAGAGCCCCACTTTCCATCCTCCACCCACTCTTGACAAGCAGGTTGGTGGGGGAAGTGGTTGTAAGCTAATACTCATTGGAACCTAGCCATGAAAGGCGGGGCATGAGTTGACTAGAACCCAGCCAGATGAAGAGATGCTGACCCGTGCTGTGAGCTGGGGAGATTGCTGCAACCTGGTGGTTTGCTCTAGACTGAACTTCACTTGTGGATGCAGCTGTGCAATGTTTCCAAGTGGAACAGAGGATTCTTCAGCAATAGGAACATGCTTGTTCCCTTAGAGTACAGCTTCAATAAGGATGGACAAACCAGAAATTGACTATTTAAAAGGGGGATATTAGCACATGAGGCATGAAGTAGCTGACTTACATGCTTTCATGACTGTAATTATTAGTAAGATGAATATAAGTGGGGGAAAACCTCACAACATACATGAATGAAGTATAATGTAAATGAAAGAGTGTATAAAATACAATGCACATGCATGACAGATTATATATTTATATAGGATAACAATATCAATTAAAAAGATGTAAGAAAAAAAATTGACTGCATAACTAGAATGCTTACAAGGTGCAGGTAAGCCCAGTTTAAAACAAAACAAAACCCCACCACAACAATAGATGATAAAAGATGCACCAGAAGAACTTGGCAAGGATCATGACAAAACAGTTGTAAAAGCTTTCTCTTCACCTTTCTTCATTTCCAAGCTTGATACACATTTCCCCCACTATGTGAAAGTACACTATTTCAAAGAAACCTTTCATGATCCAAAGTAACTTAAAACAAACAAGCCAGTGCCATTAATTAATATAGAAAAAAAAATTAAAACTTTCAGACCTGAAAATAACAAAATAGTCAAATATATAGAAATCTGAACTAACACTAACATGAAGTGTTCTCAGAGACAGTTCAGAGCTGTGAGGGCTTGATACTGAGGTGAATGTACATTTTATGAGAAGGAGCCCAACAATGGCATTCTCAGTGGTCAGGGCGTGCCCTCACTCCTTAATGATTCACTGCAAAACAAATGATGCATATGTGTTTTGCTTTTTACCTCCTTTTGTGAAAGGCAAAATAGTCGTTGAATTTGAATGGTAATTTCAGAACAACAAACACCACATTGTCCTAGTGAAGAGCCTGTATGTAGACCAAGAAGCAGTCCTTAAGAAGAACAAGGAGGAATGCTTGGTTCAAAATCAGGAATGCTTGGTTCAAAATCAGGAAAGTGATACATAAAGGTTGGATCTGTTTTCCATGCCTGTTCAATCTGTAGGCTGAGCATACGATTCTAGAAGTTGGCATGTATGGAGAGAAATGTGGCATCAGAATTAGGAGGAGATGGTGATATGCAGATAACACATCCTTGCTTCCCTAAAGTGGAGAGGATATTATACTTTTCCTGAAGATCAAAGGGTTTTCATGTGGTTTACATCTTAATAACTAGTAAGCAAAAATCTTCAGCACCAGATGAATAGACAATGTCATGATAGATAGAAAATAGATTGAAGTTGCCAAGGATTTCATTTCACTTATATTCACAACAAACACCCGTGGATATAACACTCAGAAAAAAACCAGGATTTACTGCATTGGGTAAATCTACTGTCAAAGACCTCGTTAAAGTACTGAAGAGAATGATGTACTTTAGAAATTAAGATGTACCTGACCCAGTCCATGGCACTTGTCAGTTGCTTTATAAACATGCAAAAGTTGGAATTGATGGCTCTTCAAATTGTGATTTGGATATGAAATATTGAATATACCATAGACTGCCAATATAGCAAAGAAATCTAAAAGAAATGGAACCTAAATGCCTCCTAGAAACAAAGATGGACTTTGTCTCAAATAATTGGGGCAAGTTTTCATGATACTTCACTCCTTGTAGAAGGGCATCATGTTTGGAAAAGTGGAAGGGAAGCAAAAGAGAGGAGGGCTCTCAAGAGCTGCACACAGAAGGGATCTTCTAAAGAGTAAATCCATGTGTGCATCCAAAACTGTTTCCAACAGGGTGAAAAGAAAACCTACAGACTGGAAACAAACATTTGGTAATACCATCTCAGACAAAAGTCTTATAAGAAATGTTTATAGAATATTCCTGCCCCCCCCAAGAAAAAGACTGATAACTCAATTACAAAATGGTCAAAAGACATGAAAAGAAATTTCACAGAAGAAGATTTCAAATGGCAAACAGACACATGAAGAAATGCTCCAAATAACTGGCAGTAAGATAGATGCAAATCAAAATCACAATGGGGTACCGTGTCGCTCCAGTAAGAGTGGCAAAGTTTAACAGGGATGTAAATAATAACTGTTGGAGAGGATGTGGTGAGAAAGGAACTCTTATACATTGTTGGTGGGATTGCAAAATGGTACAACCACTCTTGAAGGCAGTTTGGCACTTCTTCAAAAAGCTGAGCATAGAGATTCCATATGACTGAGCTATTCCACTACTTGAAATATACCCTGAGAAAACAAGAACTGAGGCACAAACAGAAACTTATATACCACTGTCCACAGCAGCATTACTCAACCATTGCAAGAACATGGAAACAGCCAAGATGGCCAACTACAAACAGATGGATTGAGAAATTATAGTACATTTACACAATGGAATACTGTGCAGCACTCAGGAGCAATGATTTTGTAAATTACTACCTTCCTTGGGAGGGGCTGGAGAGCATTATGCTGAGTGCACTGACTCAGTGCCACAGGACAAATCTTGTTTAAAACCATTATTGTAGAATGAATAAGGATCCAAGAGGAGTGGGAGAGGCTGGAAGCGGAGGGAGGTGGATGTGCAGGGGGAAAAGGGATTAATCATTGGCCTGTACAATTTGATGGGTGAGGGAAATGTAAAGAATTTGTTCTTGAAAACAATTTTGTAAGTAAACTAGTAGAAAATTAAAAAAAAAAACCTAATGAAAAAAGTGCATTTAAGTACAGCAGAGATTGGAAGGGTCAAGCAAATGCACTATGTGTCGTGCATATGGCCAGTATGCCTAGGGGATATCTTTACTTCAATGAAGTTTTTTGATTAGTTGCCAAGACTATTATTTGTACCACTAAAGATTTCATATATTATGATACACCAAACATACACACACATGACACACCCCTAAATAAAACAGACATCACTGTGAGGCTCATTCTAACCTTACTCACGTTGTAAGATTCAGTAGAACCATCCCTTAGAGCTTCCACATTTTTTTATATAATGAGGAAATAAATCTTTTTTAGCCAATATAAAAATATATTTTTGTAATATATATATTTAAATATTTTTATTTTTAAAGTTATATAACTTTTAAAAATTATATAGAATGTCTTTTTTACAATTAGGAAATATTTTCACAAAATTTATTCCAGGAAACTTGGACAGATGAAACAAAATCTTTATAATTTCAAGCATACAATCTATCTGAGTTCATTCAAGGAACAATAGATAACCTAATAGTTTTATATATGTATTAAGAAATTGTAATTTTTTTGTTTCAAAGTAATACTTATACAAAATTCTTTAAAATATTTAAGGAAGAAATAATACAGATTATGTTGGAAAATCTCAAATAACTGAGAAGAATAGATGCAAGAATATAAGGTGACTGAAACCAGAAGACTTTGACATGTCAGGAAATACACTAACTGATCAAATTGGATTAAGACTAACCAGAAATGAGTTCACATAATTCCTGTCAAATTAAGTGATGTATTTCACATCTAGAATTTACTCCTTTCCAGGAAAGAACTCCTGGTTTCTGCAAAGAGTGTTAATAGTTTTGTAACAGGAGAGTAATGATTCTTAAGTAATTGATTTTTTTTTAAGAAAACAATTTTCACTAAAAGAATGGAAAAAAGGGAGAAAAAGAACTGCATAGGGTCTAAGGATTAATAAAGTTTTCCTTTTTAAAAAATCACTAATTCATTTCTACTGACTTGCAATATATCAAATCTTTCAGTGATTTTAGTGTGGTATTTTGCCATGTGATTTTATCATGCCAGGCCTTACTTCTTAGCAATGGTAGATAGATAGATAGATAGATAGATAGATAGATAGATAGATAGATAGATGGATGATAGATAGAATGGATTATAGATATGTAGATAGATGAATGGATGATAGATAGATAGATAGATAGATAGATAGATCCATAGGTCCGTCCGTCCATCCACCCATCCATCCATCCATCCATCCATCCATTCATCTGGTGCTGGTGTTGCTCTTTGGTGCCTTCAATTTGAGCATAACTCATAGTAACCCTATGGACAACAGATGCAAGCTTTGTCCTGTTCTGTGCCTCTTCACAGCCTCTGACGAACTAGAGCCCATTGCTACAGTCATTGTGTCAATCCACCTGGTTGGGGCTCTTCCTCTCTTTCACTGTTCCCCCACCTTCCCGAGCAAATCTTTCTCCAAGGAATAGCTTGTCCTAGTCACATGCCAAAAGTCTGTGACATGAAGCTTTATCATTTTTGCCTCCAAGGGGGACTCTGCATGCACCTTCTCTAAGAGATAGCTGTTTTTGGCAGTTCATAGCATTTTCACAGTTTAGGAGGCTAGAATGTTAATGATGCAGAATACAGTTTACAAGATTACCTTGTGTGGTGAGTCAGTTTCTTCTGAGATGCAGAAGAGAAGAAACAAGCAAACAGTGAGAGAGACCTTGGTATTATTGAGAAAGAAGAGTTGGGAGAAGACCCAGGGCCCCTGTAAAGTGAAGAGGTTTGTGGTTTTTGTTTTTGTGTTTCTTTTGTTTTGTGGTGGGTTTTTTTTGTTTGTTTTTTTGTTTTGTTTTTGGTTTTGTTTTGTTTTTATGCACGCAAGGATTTAAATTTTTACCAGGTCCCATTAACACACTTTTATCCTCTTTTGCTTGTTCATTTGTTTAAACTAAAAAAAAGAAAACAAAACAAAACAAAAAAACAACAACAAATATCTCTTTGGAGACTAAGGTGCGTCTGATACAGGCCATGGTTTTTGCAATCACTTGTTATGCATCAGAGAGTTGGACAATGACCAAGGAGGATAGAAGGAGAATTGATGCCTTTGAGCTGTGGTGCTGGAGAAGAGTATTGAGAATACCATGGACTGCTAGGAAAACAAACAGATTTGTCCTGGAAAGGGTTAAACCAGGTGGCTCCTTGGAGGCAAGGATTCTGAGGCTCCGTCTGACTTACTTTGGACATGTTGTAAGGAGGGACGGGTCCTTGGAGAGGGACATCATGCTTGGGAGGGTGGAGGGACAGCGCAGGAGGGGAAGGCCCTCTATGAGGTGGATTGATTCAGTGACTGGGATAATTGGGATGGGAGTGTCAGAGACAGTGCGATTGGCACAGGACAGAGCAGAGTTTAGGGATGTCGTACATAAGGTCACTATGAGTCGCAGGCGACTCGGCGGCACATAACAACAACAAAAACAACAACAACAACATATTTAAAAATCTCCTGATACCATAGATTGTTGTTGTTAGGTGCTGTCTAGTTGATAGCAACCCTATGAACAACAGGTCTGACCCCTGTCTCTCTTCGTGCCGGGATCACCATCTCTGACACACGTGAGCCCATTCTTGCGGTCACTGTGCTCATCCACTAGGCTGTGGGTCTTCCTCTCTTCCACCGACCCCCCTGTCTTTCCCAGCATGATGTCCTTCTCCATGGAATAGCCTCCCCTAGCAACATGCCAAAGTACGTGAGACAAAGCTTTGCCTTCCTTTTTTCCCTGTTGAGCTTAATCATTTTAACCCTCTATCCTTGGTCTACCTTGGGTGTTGATTTTTTATTTGGTGGGATGTTAGATTACAGTTAGCTGTTCAATTTTGCCAGTACCATTTATTCAAGAAGCTGTTTCTCCTTGTAATAAATTTCATCTCCTTAAATGGACTAATTCCTCGCTTCTTGGTTTTATGTCATTGGCCCCTGTAACAATTGCTGCACCCCGTCATGAAATGTTTTGACTTCTACAGCTGTGTGTTGTTGTTGTTGTTGTTACTATACGTGCCCGCAGTTCAGAATCAATGCACAGATGACCCTCTAGTGGATTTTCAGAAATTGTCAATTGCGTAAGAGGTGATCTCCCCTTTCGTTCCTGCAGACCAGTTGATGGATATGAACTCCATCCCTTTGGATTGGCAGGGCAACTCCTTACCAGGCAGCCAGCAGAACCTCTATTGCAACACCTCGTCGCAGTACAGAACCAGAGATAAAATCATAGTTGAAACACGGACACGAAGCTAATCCTCTTTAGAAGCCATCTTGCCATTGACTTCTCTAGACATTAGGAGGTTTGATGAATTTTAGTGAATCCCAAGTGTAATTAAGCAAGCACATATTAAATGGAGCAGCCCTCTCTGAGCCGGAAGCCCTCTTTCCTGGCAGGCCAGTTACACGATGCTGCCCTCTTCAGTACTAAGTGCTGGTCCTCCTGCGCTGTCTTCACAAAGCTCATCCTCGCTCCTTCCCCGCTGTACTCTCATCTCCCCACTTCAGCTGTGTTTGTGGAAGCTGATGAGAGTTTATCGCTGTGCTGTGCTTTAGTACAGTCCAAGGATGAGATTCCTAGAGATCATGCCTTCCTGTCAGGATTTAAGGACATGCCGTTTGTGTATCTGTTATACTTGTGTTTTGTGAGACTTACCACTTTCATCCATTTTTAAAATACAAACCTACCAACTTATAAGGCCCTTGCTCAAGATGAACAAATTCTAGTCCCTTCCCTCAAGGAGCCAGTAATCTATGGAAGGAGAGGACACATAGAGGATGACCTACTGACACGTTAGTGAAGGAGCAGGGCTGGGAAAGATAGTGATTGCCTAACATATCCAGAAAGGAGCTCTGACGGCACAGTGGTTAACTGCTCAGCTCTTAACTACAAGGTCAGCAGTTCAGATCCACCAGTCACTACTAGGGAGAAAGATGAGGCTGTCTACTTCCTTAGATTTCAGCAGTAGAAACCATATGGGATAGGTTTGCTCTGTCCTGACGGTTTGCTGTGAATTGGATTACACTCAACAGTGGTGGATAACATATTCAGGAAAAAGCCATGAAGGTAAACTTCCTAGATGTGTTGATTTGAGATGTAATATTTATTACCCAGGAGAAAGCAGATGGATGTAGGGGGAACAAGGGATGGCAAGACTGGGGGGGGGAATTAGTATCATTTAGAGGAGAATTGAGCAATTAGCTCTGTGTTGATATAAATTGTGGATTTAAGAGTGGCTAACTCAGTCCCTTGTACACCAATGTTCATCATTGAAAGAACATAGCAACAGCCCAAATGTCCAACCACAAATGAATGGATTGAGAAATGATGATACAGTCACACCGTGGAATACTATGCAGCACACAAGAGCTTTGATTTTGTAAATGATTACCCAACTTGGGAGGGACTGGGGAGCATTATGCCGAGTGAACTAACTCAGTTCCACAAGGAAAAATACTGTAGAAAACGATTATTATAAAATAAGTGTAGGGATCCAAGAGGGGTGGGAGAAGATGGAAGCAGAGGGATGAGGATGTGCAGGGGTCAGGGGGCGTTAATCATGGGGTTAAACAATATGATGGGAGGGTGAGGGAAATTGAAAGAACTTGTCCTTGAAAACAGTGCATTCAAATTTCATAAACTAGTAGAATTTTTTTTAAGTAGCCAGTGACCAGGCTGAATAAAGGAGAGACAAGAACGCCAGAGGTCATTTTCCTATCAGCAACAAAGCAGGACTCTTGGTTTTGGATTTTTAGTCACCAACTTGTGAACTTGTGGTCACATCCCTCGCTGAGATCAATTTTACGAACCCTGAATTATAAACTTGAGGTGAGAGCTCCAGGCATTGTATTTTTATAAGATCCAGGTTTTTATGAAAGACTGAGAATGTTTCCATCAGGTTGTCTATAGTAGTGTTCATTTACTAGAGAAAAAGCCTTATAAAATTGATGCTAATCTTTCACAACACGTACCCACTGAATGCTTCCGTTTTTCCTTACAAGCTGTTGATATTTGCCCGAGTTTAAGGCATTCATCTTGAAGGTTTGCATATAGTCAGAAAGTCCCTTCATACTGGCTTCTTTTGGCTGCTGTGTAGTATATCAGATTTATAATGACCCCATGTAAGAGTGCGCTGCACCACATGGAATTTTTAGACTGTATTGTTTTAAAAATATGATCAAATAGATTCCATAACTCGCAGTAAGACAGAACAGAATACCTCATAGTATTTCCTAGCCTGTAATTTTTGATGCCTTTGAGCTGTGGTGCTAGAGAAGAGTATCGAACATACCAGGAGAATAAATAACCGTATCTTGGAGAGAGTGAAACCTCCTTGGAGGTTAGCCTTTTGAAGCCCCATCTCATATACTTTGGGCATGTGGTCAGCAGGGACCAGTGCTCAGAGAAGGACATCATGCGTGGAACGATGAAGGGTTAGCACAGGAGAGGAAGACCTCAGATGAGATGGATTCATATGGTAACTGGGACAATGGAATTAGGTGTGGGAGTCAGTGAGACCAGCTCAGGATACAGCAGAGTTCAGAGGTGTACATAGCGTTGCTATGAGTCTCAGGCAACTCGACGACACATAACAACAGCAAGAATTTTTACAAGCGCATTTTGTCAGAGTTTATCGCAAACTGCTGACTGTGTAGTTAGCAGCTAAACCTTTAACTATTGCCTAGGCATAAAGTTATTGTTGGTGTGGTCATTAGGAGCCTTCAAGTTGGTGCCAACTCAGGGTGACCCTGTGTTCTATGGAATGAACCTCCTCAATCCTGTGCCATCCTCACAATCTCTCCATGTTCAAGTCCACTGTTGCAATCCCAGTGTCAGTACATTCTACTCTCTGTTCCCTGACCCTCCAGTGTTCCAGGAAGGATGTCTTTTTCATGGACCAGCGCCTCCTGATAACATAGAGTACATGAACATAGCCCACTGCCACTGAGTTCATTCCTCATTGTGTTCACCTCTCATTAAGTTCCAATTCAGGATATCTTTATGGGAAGAAATTGCACCATCTTCCCCCTGTGTATTTGAACCTACAACCTTTCACTTAACAGCCCAACATACGATCAACTAAACCTTTAGCGTTCCAGGGGTAAAGCATAATGTTTAATAATACATTGATAGTTGTTTTTCCCCCTTTATTTTACCTGTGATTTCTTTTCACTTTCCCATCTTCTGGTATGTTACTAAAGTAGTTGAAAGCATTGCATGTTATGTGAAATAGAGAGTTAAGTCTCAGTATCAACACGCTTAACAGTTTTGCTTGCTGTTGTTGTTAATATAAAGCGCCTTCTATTTGGGTCCACCTCCTAGTGGCCGCATGCACAGTGGGGTGGGGCCCTCACTGATCCTCGCTCTCCTGTCCTCTGTGTCATGCTCACGTCCATTGTGGCAGTCACTACATAAATGCATCCAATTGAGGGTCTTCCTCGTCCACTGACCCTCTGCTCTTCCATCCATGCTGTCCTTCTCCAGAGGCTGGTCCTTCCTGACAACAGGCTCATTGCTTCTTTTTTTAAAAAAAAATTTTTTTTAACTTTATTATTCTGTGTGTCTGTACCGTCAAATCACATCTGACAGGTACAGGAGGAGATTGCCCCTCCTTTTCTGGCAGAGCATCTGGTGGATTTGAACCACATATCTCTGGGATTGTAGTGCAGCTTCTTGCCACTAGGCCACCAGAGTTCCCCAGGCTCGTTGCTTCTAAAGAGCACACTGACTGCACGTGGGTCCTCCATGGTAGAGTCACTACTCGTCAGCCAGCACCGTGATCCAGACACATTGAAAGGTCTTTCCTGTTCATTGTTTAGCTTGCAAGTGCATTTGAAAATACCATGATTTGAATCAAGTCTGCCTTAAAGTGACAGTCTTCCTCCACAGCACTTGGATGAGGCCCTTGCTAGCAGATTTTCCCATTGCAGTAGGTTTGAGTTCTTGACTGCTCCTTCCGTGAGAGTTGTTTGTGGATATGAATAAAGCTAATTTTACCAGACTATTACTTTAAGATACTTTTAAATTTTATTTGATTTTATTTTACTGATGCATATTAATTGCAAAATAAATAGAGAATGCAGATACTGTTTTTACATATTGTTTGAGAAAAATTCTATTAGTGTGAACACGAAATTTGTAAACATTGTTCTCATTCATATATATTGTGTTTCACCCATTCCTCCATGTTGTGCATGCTTAACGATTTTACTTGGCTTTATTTAACCAAATCATTGGAGAAATGTTACATTTTTTAAGATGGTGCTACTAAAGGCTTGAGTGTTTCTGCATTTCAAGGTGTTAGGCACTTGTTCCCTGTTGTGTAAGTGAGAAGTCCAAGGCCAAGTTTTTGAGCTGTGAGTCACAAAGGCAGAGCTGACTCCTGCTCTGGGGCACACCTACGCTGCCTTTGTGAGTTTAGCACAGTCAGATCTTTTGGAAGAGAAAGACTCCTTTCCTGTCATTGGAGTGACCTTCATGCCTTTTGCCCTCCAGTCCTAAGGTAATGAGCATGAAGATGTAGAAGGTGGGTAACAGTTAAAAAATATGTCCAAGAAAACCCTGAAATTTCACTGGGAGTGACCACTTCAATTTGTTATCCTCAATTGAGGTATAACAAGAAAAAGAAAGATAAATGCCAAACTTAACTCCATTGACTTAGAAGAAAAAGACTCTTGAGTGAAACATCTTTGCCTTCTGTTTTCTTTTCTTCAGTCCAAAATAAACATCACCTTGCAGTAACTAGGTGACACAAATGGTTACTTACCTGCTAACAGAAACAGTGGAGGTTTGCATCCTCCATGAGACACTGTGGGGAAAAGATTTTGGCAGTTGTTGTTATGTGCCGTTGAGTTGCTTGTGACTCATAGCGACCCTATGTACAACAGCCCTAAACCCTGCTCTATCCTGTGCCAATCACACTGTCTCTGACACACCCATCCCGATTACCCCAATCACTGAATCAATCCACCTCATAGAGGG
>NW_006399875.1:8729074-8735113 GCF_000299155.1 Elephantulus edwardii | reverse complement strand
CTCAAAGGCATCAATTCTCCTTCTATCCTCCCTGGTCTTTGTCCAACTCTCTGATGCATAGCAGGTGATTGCGAAGACCATGGCCTGTTATCAAACACACCTTAATCTCCAGAGAGACAACTACTGTCAAATGGTTTTCACTTACAACAACCGTCCTGTGGAATTCTGAGGCTTGTTGGTGCATTGCATCAGCAGTTTTTGTCATTATCCTCAGAGTTTATTTGGATATGACATCACTGATGCTGCTTTTTTCTTTTCTCTATTCTGGTTGGTCCATCTTTACAATTGTCAGATACGGACCCCTTCCTGTCTGTTGCCCAAATATCTGTCTTTCAGATTCCTTGACAGAGAAGAGATTCGTGAGCAGCCAGATCGGTATCATTTTGTTAAAACATTTCACTTCTTGTTCCACCAGTTCCCGGAGCTTTGCTTTTCACCAGTGACTGTCAGTGCAGCGGTCTTCCTCGTTCATCACCGTCAGTGCTTGATTGTATGCCTCCTCCTGATGTAGTGGCTCATGGAGCAGTTCTTTTCACCACAGTCACTCTGTGTCTCCTTTTCATCCTCCTTTCATGCATATTGCACGATTCTGTTTGTTATCAGTGGAATCCTTCACTATTATGACTTGGTGCTGCCAGTGTTTCCTCAGTTTTTTCAGCTTGAGAAATTCCAAGTGTCACTTTCGTTTAGTCTTTTCTAACTCCAGGTCTCAGGTATTTCATAATAATTCTTTGTTTTTCTTGAGCTGCCTTTTACAATCTTTTGTTCAGCTGTCTTACATCATCATTTCTTCCATTCACATTAGCTTCTCTGTGATTTTGAACAAAGTTCTGAGTCTCTTCTGACATACATTTTGGTCTTTTATTTCTTCTTTGTTTTTTTGTTTTGTTTTTATGACCTTGTGTTTTTTATGCGCATGACCTCCTTGATGTTTTCCTACAGTTCTACTAGTCTTTTGATCATTGGGTTTATTGCACCAATGGATTTTTGACACAGTCTCTAAACATGGGTGGGATGTACTCACTAAAGCAGTGGTTTGCCTTTGATTGACTTGCACTAATTGTCTTAGACATCATTTTAAAAGTGTATCTAGACAACTGATGGTGTTTTCCACCATGGGCCCTGGCCTTGTCCGGAGGAATGGTATTGAGATTCTTCACTGAGTCTTTCCACAGATGTGGTCTGTTTGATATCTTTGTGGCCCGTCTGATAATGCACATGTTTATAATCATTGTGCTGTTTGGGAAAACATATTTTCAATGATCAAGTCACCGATCTTCAAAATTTTATCTTGTGAAACCTGACCTCCTTCAAGATCATTAACATCACATGCAAATATTTTGCACATTCATCACATTTTGAATATTAAAAACAAAACAAAAACACCCCAACAACAACAAAAACACACTAAACCACAAAGCTAGTTACAATGACGTGATTTTGGATTCATAACAACTTGTGTGTCTGAGTAGCAATGGGCTCTGACACAGAGTTTTTAAGGCCTGGTTCTTGGAAATAACAACAACAGCTTATGTATCTCAGTTTTATTACAGAAGAAATTCAGTCAAGAAAAGTTAATGACTCTTCCAAGTTCCTACAGCTAAGACATGACAAAATTTTGTATTCAATTCTCTCTGTTCTTCCTTTATTCTCAGACATCTCTAGGTTGTATTAACTCTTCAACTTTTGCTTCTCAGCCAAGCACATTAACTCTTTGCATCACCTAAAGACTAATTTTCATTATAATATTCAGGTATTTTTCAGTGACTTCATTTACTTGTGAAAATTGAATAGTGAGTGCAAATGATTAGAGAACAATTGATGGTTTTGAATTTTGTTGTTGAGAAGGAATATTATATCTATTTTTCTATTTCTACCTTTCTATCTCTATCTCTATCTCTATCTATGATGACTTTCCAGTAGACCAGATCTGAATGGAAACAAGTGCTGTTAGGGTTCTACTTACATGCACATATAGGGAGGCTTTACCTCATACGCTATTGCTAGAAGGACGCATTCCTTCAAGATGGACTTCATGCTTGAAAAGAATGGAGTCAATTAAGAAGAACCAGATTTGCCATTAAAAGGATTAATACAGTAAGTCCAACTGTAGACATACGCACAATCATTTTCCAGGTTAATGTTCCAGGAAAAAATTCTATCAGTTGTACCCAGGATCATTATAAGTAAGAGCTAACATGACGGTCCTCAAAAACAACTTGTGTATCTCAGTTTTATTATGGAAGAAATTCAGTCATGAAAAGTTACTGACTTTTCTAAGTTCCTACTGCTAAGACATGACAATGAATTTTGTGTTCAGTTTTCTCTGATTTAGAAGTGCAACTTCTTTTCTCTTCTTTAAGAATGTAAGACATTCCCTATTGTCTTTGTTACTGCTCACTAATATTTTGTTATCTTTTATGATGGGAAGCTACAATTTAAGGATACCTCTGAGAAGGAAATTTTTCTTTTCCTGTCCTGTCTCAAAGAGGACTTTAATATGCATACATGCCCCTCACAACTGGACCAGCAAAGATTATGCTAAACAGAAAAGGTAGAAATGGTCTACAATTTCATTTTACTTGGTCTCTTAATCAACACCCAGAAATAGCATTTGAAAAATAGAAAGATATATTGCAATGCGTAGATCTGCTCTCAAAGTTGTTTTGGTTTTAGGGAGTCCATAGGATATTCAGTACTCTTCCTCAAGAGTGCTTTGGAAAATCTACTGTTGAGAACCTCTTTAATAAAGACTAAAGATGTTTCAGTAAAAGTAGGATGTACCTGAACCAAGCCATGATATTTTTCTTTGGTTTATATGCATGGGAAAATGAATAATGAAGACTGAAGAAGAATTGATGCCTTTGAATTGTGGTGTTGGTGAAGAATGTTGGATATCCCATGAGTTGCTACAGGAACAAATTAAAAGCTGCCAAAAGAAAATGTGTCTTGGAAGTAGCATAGGCAGAGTGCTTCTTAGAAAGGAGGGCTATTGTCTCACAGACTATGAACATTTATCAGGAGGAGCTAGTGTCTGGGGAAGGACATGATGCCTAGAAAAGTGGAGGGTCATGGAAAGAGAGGAAGACTCTCAATGAAATATATTGGCACAGTAATGCCAATCATTGGGGAAACCAGTAGCAATTATGAGGCTGGTGGAGGAACAGACAGTGTTCCATTCTATGATTTGTGGGGTGGGTTGAGCTGGAGCCTAGTCTACAGTTGCTAAAAACCACAATTCAGTCATACTTCTCTTTCGAAACAACATGAGAGTTTGTGTCACATTTTTGGATATGCTATTAGAGGGACCAGTCCCTGGAGGAAGGCATCATGATTGATGAAGGTCAGCAACAAAGAGGAAGGTCCTCCAAGAAATGCATTGCCTCTGTGACTGCAGGCATGGATGGACATATTGAGCAGAGCAGAGCTTATGAGAATGATGAGGACTCTTGGGGAATTTCATTCTGTTTTTCATAAGGTCAATATGAATTGGTCCTGGTTTAATGACACATAACTACAGTATGACTTATTCTCCTCTTTTTTTTTCCATTTGCTCTTTGACAAGTATTCTTTCTGTCTGACACTCAAGAGTCCAACAGAATATGCTCTTTTTTAAGGGACAGAAGGAAAACTCCAATGAATTTAGATATGATGACTAAGTAGATAATGAGTACATGTTCAAGAGAGCAGAATGGTAGAGGAAATCCTCAGCGCTTGAAGATTCTCTTCAGGACAGTCTGGTCATTATAAGACACACCAGTAAGCCAGAGGTGGTGGTTGTTAGGTGCTGTTAAATTGAGTACAACTCCTAGCGACTCTATGAATAAAAGATCTGAACCCTGTTCTGCCCTGCGCCATCCTCACACTTCCTGACATGCAAGAGCCCATTGCAGCAGTCATTGTGTCAATCCACCTGGTTGAGGGTCTTCCTCTGTTTAACCGACCCTCCATCTTTCCCAGCATCACTTCTCCTTCTCCAAGTAATAGCCCTCGTAGCAACATGCCCAAAGTATGTGAGGTGAAGCCTCATCATTCTTGCCTCCAAAGAGTACTTCGGCTGCACCCTTTCCAAGACATATCTCTTTGTTCTCTTGGACGTCCAGTAATCTTCTTTAACACCATCTTATAACTGTCAATTCTTTTTCTGTCATAAGAATTCATTGTCCAGCTCTCAGATGCATAGCAAGTAATCAGAAAGACCATGGCCTGAATCAGACACACCTTAGTCCTCAAACTGACGTCATTACTCCTCAATAAGTTGGAGAGGTCTCTACCTGCAGTTGTCCCAGTGAGTGTGTCTCCTTATTTTCTGACTGCTGGTACCAAAGGCGTTAATTAACCCAATGGAAGCCAGTTTGAATCCACCAACTGCTTCTCGGGAGAGAGGTGGGAAACCTCCACTTCTGACTCGATAGTAATGAGTTTGAGTTTGAGACTACCATAATAAAACAAATCACATAAACCTTTTTTAATTTCCCAGTACATATCAAAGTTCTACTTGCATGAAAATAGACTCTATTAAGTGTACAATAATATGATAAAAATGTATGAAATATTGTGAAGATTGCCATAATGTTACACAAGCATAGTTTGAGCACATGTTTTAGGAAATTTGCACTGATGGGCTTGGCTTGAAGCAGAGTTGCTGCAAACCTTCAGCTTGTAAGAAAGGCACAATATCTGTGAAACAAAGAAGCACAATGTACAATTAAACGGGCTCTGACTGTACAGAGCAAGTCTTGCGGAACAGAAGGCTGACAGTTCAAATGCACTAGCATCTCTGCAGGAGAAAGATGGGTGGTTTTCTCCTGCTGATACTTGCAGTCTCTGAAACCAGATGGAGTGTTACTAGAAGTCTGATACAATCTCATGACACATATTGTGCTTGTTTGTCTTTTGGGTTTTGTTTTTCCTATGGAGAGCATCCATTTGGAATTGTACTGCAAGGACCACAACCATTTTGTTGTTGTTTTAAAATGTTATTTTAATGAAAGTTTTCAGCAAGGTTGGGTTTCCATTCCTTCATTGATGCATATTTTCCTCTCTCCCTCATCCCTCCCACTTCACTGTTTAACACACTTCTTATAGAGGATTGTCAACTATCATACACACGTTGTCTAATCATACATTCCTTTCAGACAATCTTTCCCTTCATCTGTTTCAACTTCACTGTAATGTTCTTAGTCACAAAATGCCAAATACTAAAGGAATTCTTATACATTGTTGGTGGGATTGTAAAATGGTACAACCATTTTGGAAGGCAGTTTGATGCTTCCTCAAAAAGCTCAACATAGAAATTCCATATGGCCCAGCTACTACTTGGAATATACCCTGAGAAAATGAAAACTGAGGCACAAACTGAGATTTGTACACCAGTGTCCATATCAGCATTATTAACCACTGCAAGAACATGGAAACAACCCAAAAGGCCAACCACAAATGAATGGATTGAGAAATTATGGTACATTCACACAATGGAAAACTATGCAGCACGCAGGAACAATAACTTTGTAAATTATCACTTATCTTGGGAGGGGTGGAGAGCATTATGCTGAGTGAACGCAGTTCCACAAGGATAAATACTGTATAAAACTGTTATCGTAGAATGAGTATAAGGATCCAGGAAGGTGGGAGAGGCTGGAAGCAGAGGGATGTGGATGTACAGGGGGAAGTGGGGGTTAATTATTGGATTGTACAGTTTGATGGGTGGGGGGGTGAGGGAAATGGAAAGAATTTGTTTGAATATGTATTAGAATTTTGTAAATAAACTAGTGGAAAAAGTCAGCTTGGGGAGGGGGAAGGGAGGGTGAGGGGGTAAAATCTACAACAATGGATGAATGAAAATCTAACTTTTCTGTAAACTTTTGTTAAAATGACAATTAAAATAAAAGTTAATTTTAAAAAAAGAAGATCACTGTTATAAAATAGGACTGAAACAATGGAGTGGGGGGAGTGGGGAAAACAGGAAAAGGCTGAGTAGATAATGGACCACAACTGTTTTCCTTTAAACCCTTTCCAAACCTTACTTGGAAAACTTTC
>NW_006399875.1:8726315-8728974 GCF_000299155.1 Elephantulus edwardii | reverse complement strand
GCATAACAAGTGATTGCAAAGACCATGGCCTTTACCAGAGACACCTTAGTCTCCAGAGTGGTACCATTGCTCTCCAGTCCTTTGGAGAGGTCCCTAACAGCAGACTTTCTCATTGCAGTAAGTCTTTTAATTTCCTGGCTTCTGTTGACAAGAATGTTGACTGGGGAGCCAAGCAAACTAAAGCTGTGAACAATTTCAATCTCTTCACCATCCATCCATTTCCAAAAATCAACCATTGGAGCACAATTCTGCAGACACATGGATGTCGCAGTCAACTTGATGACAGCTGGTCTCCTCTTTTCTTCTGTTTAATCGTATCTCTCTGACCATCCTGGGTGGTTGGTTATTGGTTTCACCATTGTTCTGCCTGCCATGTGAAGATATTCTATCTGTCCAGTTTCTTAACTTTAGGAAACTGTTGAATTATCAACACTGATTAATTTTCATCTTTCTGGAAAACCCATAGCATATAAGCTTTCTGGGCTTGGTACCCTGGGACTGGAGGTGTGATGCCTTATTTATAAGTACCTCCATGATTTATCTGCCATAGTGCGTACTGGGAAACCCTATCACTTTAAAATGTGATAATTAATTAGTAAAGCAGCAGAAAGAAGGCTCTGGAAACATGCAAATTGAAGAATTCCCTTGATACAGGGCTAACTAACACTTTATTTTTCTAAAATAGAATTATCATGGCCAGGAGTGATTTATGCTTGTGGAGAAGGTACAAGGAGCCCCTCACACCATGAGCTCATCCTGTTCCACCAGCCTGGGGGGGAGGTTACATGAGTGATCTGGTCCTTCAAAACATATCTCAGTGATGTTTTGAGCTCACCGGATACCCACAGCCAGACTTCTGTGTTGCTGTGGGCTGACCTGGTTCTTCCAGGTGATCATGTTGCTTTGAGCTGACCTGGCCACTACCAGCATCATCTTGGTGGTGTTTGAAGCTGACATAGCACCCACAGTCAAACCTGTGAGTTACCACGAGCTGATGTGACATCCACAATCACATCTTTGTCTTCTGATCTGCTCGAGTGACTGAGGTGAGGCCTTCATGTTGCCATGAGCTGCCATGATGTCCACCGCACCATCTCGGTGCTCATCTGTCTGTCATGCATTTCGGACAGACATCCTGGTTGAGTGTTATGTGGCGGCCCATGGTTTAGCACTAAGCTGGCAGCCAGGAAAGACTCCAGAGGCTGTGAGGGAGGACCACCATGTGATCAGGATCTCCTAGCTGTCTTCCTGACCGAGGAGACCATTGCCTATGCTGTAGTGACCTTCCCCTCCATGTCTGTTATCTGAGACGTGAGAATAGACTCACACTGGAGACCCCCTGTCATACTCCTCTCCCTCACGCAGAGGGAAGAGCAGGGAGAGAAGGGTGCGTCTCTCCTGCTGGGTAAGTTGAGGACAAGACCAGCCGCCAGTTCTCTTGGTGCTGAACTCTCATCCTAGCTGGTGGCACTTTGCCCCTGTACAACCAAAAAGTCTGAGTTACTGTTTTACATTCCAGTTTGCAGGGTGTTTTTGGTTTGGGTTTTTTTTTATACTTCATTAACAATACATGTGTAATATATTTCCATTTCTCTCCTGCCTACTGTGCTAAAAGTTACCCACTTAGTTTGATACAATATACATTAGGTGATTTATTCAGCTTTTATTCACTTTAAATTAGAATTTCATTTGTTCTCCTTTTTCTTGGTGCCTTTTTGTATTTGACTCTTAAATTAAAGTATTTAAAAATGGGTATCTTAACAAAATATCTATTACCCTTTTTTAAAACTTTCAGCTTTATAGTTTCTGCTTCTATAAGCTCTGCCTTTTCTAAAAGGGGGCTCTAACCTAGTCCATGTGGTTGTTATTGTTATGTGCCATCGAATAGACAGTACCCATAGGAACCCTGTGAACAATGGCTCGAAACTTTGCCTAATCCAGAGGGAGTTTTGTTGTTGTTTGTTGTTATATGCCGTCAAGTCGCATGTGACTCATAGCGACCCTATGCACAATAGCCCTAAACTCCGCTTTGTCCTGTGCCAATCGCATTGTCTCTGACACTCCCATCCTGATTATCCCAGTCACTGAATCAATCCACCTCATAGAGGGCCTTCCCCTCCTGTGCCTGCCCTCCACCCTCCCAATCATAATGTCCCTCTCCAAGGACCTCTCCCTCTTTACAACATGTCCAGAGTATGTCAGATGAAGCCTCAGAATCTTTGCCTCCAAGGAGCAGCCCGGTTTAACCCTTTCCATGATGAATATTTTGTTTTCCTAGCAGTCCATGGTACTCTTAATACTCTTCTCCAGCACCACAGCTCAAAGGCATCAATTCTCCTTCTATCCTCCTTGGTCATTTTCCAAATCTCTGATTCATAACAAGTGATTGCAAAGATCATGGCCTGTATCAGACGCACCTTAATCTCCAGAGAGACACCATTGCTCTTCAGTATTTTGGAGAGGTCCCTAACAGCAGCCTTTCCCATGGCAATGCGCCTATTAATTTCCTGGCTACTGGTGCCAGGACTGAACTTCTGATAGTTCAAAATCAGCTGTCGCACTGTGGGAAAGCAATGAACTGTCTCCTCCTCTGGTATTTAAAGTCTTTCTGGAGGATAAGTCAGTCACACCTTGACAGGATTAAATAGCATGTCCTCAC
>NW_006399875.1:8717627-8718945 GCF_000299155.1 Elephantulus edwardii | reverse complement strand
GAGATTTTGGGCTTCCACTCATTCATTGTTGCACTATTCTCTCTACCCTCCTCCCAGTTTGTTCTTGTCCAAATGCCACAGTGCTTGTCAAAGCTCATTGCTGCCGAGTTGGAACTGGACTCATAGCTGACCCTCCAGGGAGTTTTAGGAAGGCTGTAAATAGCACGGAGGAGATCCCCCAAATTTCTCCCTGAGAGTAGCTGGTGGATTCACACCACCACAGAGACTCTGCCTTTGGATTAACAATATGACTCCCTGTGGACTACATTGGCTCTGGTGGCCTAGTGGCAAGAAACTGGGCTGCAATCCTGAAGGCACGCAGCTCGAATCCACCAGCTTATCCTTGGGAGAAGGATGAGCAGTCTCCTCCCAGGTGATTAACTGCCTCTGAACCACCCCACCCCCCTGCCCCGAGAGTCAGTCAATTGTGACTTGACAGGAAACAAGAACAATAGTATGGACTATACCACCAGAGCTCCCTGATGAAAAACACAAAACCAAATGCAAGATTGAAAACTGTGTTCTTTTCATTTTGCAGACACGAATTTAAGTAACCAGCACATAGTACATTGTCCTCTGTTGACCAATATGTAAACTGAATTAGGCCTGGAATATATCTAAGTGATCCATTCCGTTTAGTGGATAATAAACACAGCAATTCTGTTGTAATTTTGGGTTCAGTCAGTTGAGTGTCTGTAATGCAGTACTTGAATTTCCTTCTGCCCAACATTATTATATAACCACTTTCAAGCCTACGGAGTAATGGACTCTGTCTTCTTCCCTGGCCATATGTTCTGTGCATTATATCTTCTACAGAATCTTACTAAACAGTACATATTTTAAACTTCATTGCTCATTCTTAGCTATATTTAAATAATAGCTTTTATGTGATGATTTCTTTTAAAAATGCAGTAGTTATAAACTTGTATGTTTGCTAGCTTGGAAGCAGGAATGGCATCCACTTCTGAAATAGCTTGCCTCCAGAAGCTCTATGAACTTGGAGAAACTATGAAAGTTATACAAGTGTTCAGGTCTTTCCTTCATAGATTCACTATGAGTTGTCTACAACTCAACGGCACTTAACAACGTTTGCTAGATGATTTTGCTTATTAGATACTGATATATGGAAAGGGTGATAAAGCAGAAGAAAGTATTTTAATTCTGTTACTAGAGGCTGGAGCTAAAGCTAAATTGGGTATGACTAATTTTTCATCACTGTATGGACTGCCAAGAAAACAAACAGATTCACCCTGGAGAGGGTTAAACCAGTCTGCTCCTTGGAGACAAGGATTCTGGGGCTTCGTCTGACATACTTTGG
>NW_006399875.1:8716283-8717527 GCF_000299155.1 Elephantulus edwardii | reverse complement strand
CCCCTGCCCCGACTGCACTCCACTATAAAACTTTAATTCTGGATTAATAATTTTTAAATATTTTTTTAATCCACCAGCTGTTCAATGGGAGAATGCTAGGCAGTCTCCTCCCCTGTGCTTTTACTGCCTCTGAAAACTCACTGGAGGGTCAACTATGAGTTCATTCCAACTGGCTGCTCCTGAACAAGGGCTTTCTTACTTACCCTCTATCATAATTATCTTCTAGGTATATGTGAACACTGCAAAATTGTAACTTACCACAGTTACAGTCATTGTGAATGGAAATGAAAAGCAAACCAAAACACCCCAAAACAATTACAGTCATTGTGTTATAAAGTTCACAAGTTGTTTTGTACCCTCAGGTTGGAACCGACCCACAGCTGACCCTCTAAGCAGGTTTGCAGAGGCAATAGCTCACACAGGAGGAGACTGCCCATCTTTGTTCTGTGGAGCAGCGGGTGAATTCAAGCCTCATACCTTTGTTTTGGCAGTGCCATGCTTTACCACTAAGCTCCTAGTGGCCAGGGTGCTCCTTGGAGACAAGGATGGCCACGCTTCATATTTTATACTTTGGAGGTGTAGTGAGGTGAGGTTCTTCCATGGAAAGGGACAATATGCTTGTTAAGATGCAGGGTCAGAAAAGAAGACGACCCTCAAGGAGGTGGATTGACACTGTTACTTCAGCAATGGGTTCTAGGATCTCACAAAAGGCGAAGGTGGCACAGGAGAGGGCAGGTTTCAGGTTAACTGTTCATAGGGTTACTGTGGGTCGTACTTGACTTGATGGCACCTAACAGCAACAACACGCCACCAGAACGCCCTCGTCAAGTCGGATACATTAATGGTAGTACAGCATTTCATACTTCCTACTATGCACAGCAGAGAGCTCCATCTGCACATTCACTGGGTAACAGCGCAGCAGATCCAAAAGGTGGCGCCTCCATGGTGGTTCTAAACCAGCAGCCCCCAGAAAGAAAGGTGGGCAGTCTCCTCCCACCCAGCTCACCGCCTTAGAAACTCACTTCTTGTTTTTGGTATTTTTTGTTTGGTTTTTTTTTTTTTTTTTCATTTTCAAGTCAGAACCAAACTATAGCTGATCCTCCAGTGTGTTTTCAGACAACTAATTGCATGGCAGGAAATTGCCCATATTTCTCCCACAGAGTGTCTGTTCGAGTCAAACCATACACACTTGGATTGGCCCTTTAATAATTCCTTCCGTAATAATTCCTTATTAATACATCTTG
>NW_006399875.1:8660320-8707038 GCF_000299155.1 Elephantulus edwardii | reverse complement strand
GATTGGCACAGGATAGAGCAGGGTTTAGGGCTGTTGTACATAGGGTCGCTATGAGTCACAAGCAACTCGACGGCACATAACAATAAGAAGTATAAACATTATGATGCAGAGTGTATACCTTTGCATTGTGACTTTGGCAAAAAGTATTGAATATCCATCCATGGACAGCCAGAGAATAAACGAATTCATCTCAGAGAAAGTGCAACTAGGATGCTCCTTAGAGGCAAAGAGAGAAATGCCATGTCATGTACTTTGGGTATGTTGTGAGGAGGGACCAGTCCTTTTAAAAAGACAGCAAGCTAGATATAGTAGAGAGAGTCATCAGTAGACAAGAAGATTCTCAATGAGACGAGTTGACAGAGTGAGTGTAACAATGGAGTGGAACATAGAGGAGATTATGAGGATTACAGGAAAAGGCGACGTTTCAGTCTGTTATTCATAGGTGCATTGAGAACTGTAGTCAACTGAGTGGCACGTAACAGCAACACTAGCACAGAAAGTATCATAGTAAGGTCGTTCCTGGAAGAAACACAATAAGAATGCTCCTTAGAAGCCAGGTTGACAAGACTTGATCTCTCTTCCTTTGAGAATGTTGTCAGGGAGGGACCTGTTTTTAGAGGAAGACATCAGGCTTGGTGAGTGGAGGATCCCTGGAAGAGGAAGCCCCTCAAGGGGATGTATTTGCATAGTGACTATAACCACTCGTGCAGGCAGAGTGTGATTGTGATGATGGTGTAGGCTCAGGCAGCGTTTCATAGTGTTGTTCATGGGATTGATCGGAGCTGGAGCTTACCTCCTGACAGCTAGTAACGTTGCCCAGTCAGAGTTCTCCTTAGACACAGTCCACTTGAGTATGTTACCAGGAGATGTTACCAGGAGGGACAAGTTCCTGGAGGTAGACATTATGCTTCGTAAAGCAGAGGGTCCGTGACAATGAAGAAAACTCTCAACGAGATGAATTGACCGAGTGCCTGCAGCAATGGGCTTAACCACAGCAGTGATTGGGGAAGTAGCTCAGGACGAGGCCGTGTTTTGTTCTATTGTACCAACTCCGTGACACCTAGTGGCATTAATTTTCTAGTCATTTACACATTAAACAAAAACTGCCTTCAACAAGATGATCAGTATTGCACACAATCAAGGGTGAGTTTAGAAAGCTTAACTTTACTGCACAAAAAGTATGTTATTGTTGTTGATGATTGCTATCCAGTTGAAAACAACTCATAGTGACCCTATGGACAAAAGACCTGAAGACTTTTTAGAACTCTCTTCATTTATCAAAGTTGATAGAGTTTTCAGAGGCATGTTGTTTAGGAAGTCGATGCCACTTCAGCTAAACTTGTCTTAAATTGGGATCTCCACTATAATAACACTGTCCACTGTAACTGTTATGGCATTTGACAGATCAGTGGCACAAGGCTCAGCATCACAGCAACTCTGGGTTACCTCAGTACAGCACATTGACAGAAGAGTGCTGTACCACTTAGAAGAATGTTCCTCCAAAATAGAATAACAGCTGAGTTTTAAATACAAAGGCCTTCTTCGCGGTCTTGTTGACTCTAAACATGAGGCTGAAATAAGAAACAACCAATATTGTATGTTTTTATTGTTATGTGCAGTTGAATCACCTGCAACATATAGCAACCCTGTGTGCAATGGCTCTGAACCCTTCCCTGAGCCAGTCTCACTAATTCCAATATACCAACCCCTATTGCCCCAGGTATCATATCAATCCATCTCATTTGGGGTCTCCCTGTCCTGTACTGTCCCTCCACCCTTCAAAGCATGATGTCCTTCTCCAAAGACTAGTCTCTCCTGGCCACGTATGACCTAAATTTACAGTGGATACCTCTTCCCCTTCACATTCAATGATGAGTAAGTGCTGATGAGTAAGTGCACTCTTGGCTTGCTGAGAGGCAGTTGGCATTAATAGCCTTTGCTGATGCTTGGTGTTGAGTTCACGGCAGGCAGTAACTATTCAGCACAATAGGCTTGCTTGGTGACACTATTCTGCCAGTTTTGTGTTCACAGCCAGCCAGGCAGTCTGAACCGGGATGATGAGTAGATCATTTCATAATCAAGCTTCTTGACTAAGAGAGTGGATTCCTTGTAACTGGTTTACTGCATCACCATCTGATCGTTGTACCGTGAGGTATTCATGTATGCTGTAGCAATGCCACTGATATTTCAAACGCAAGCAGGGTCACTTATGATGAAGTGAGTTCAACAGAATTGTCAGCCCCTTGTAGACTAGAAGGAAAGACCTGGAAATCAATTACAACAGTAACCAGTGTAAAGCTTATGGATCAAAGCAGAAAATTATCTGCTTGCTTGCTCAATAATTGATTAATAGAGATCATTATCTTTGGTGAAGTAGATGAACAAAGAGGATGAGGGAGATACTTGGTGAGGTAGCTTGGCACAGGGGCCACGGTTATGGGCACAAGCATGGTGCCTATTATGAAACTGGCACAGAACTGGGAAATATTAGTGTTACACATAAGGTTGTTAGAGTTTGCTTGATTGTATTAATAGACTATCTTGGAAAAGTAGCAGGTCAGCAATAAAGAAAGAACCTCAATGAGATATATTGAAACAATGAGTTCAGCAGTGAACTGGACATAGCAGAGGTGTGAGGATGGTACCAGGTGAGGTAGGTTAGTTAGTTAGTTCGTTTGTTCATTCCCTTCGATGTAGAGTAAGTATGAATTGGAGTTAACTTGAGGGCAATTAACAACAATAACCTCTATCTAGTTCGCTGTGAAATCTATTTCATTATTCACAACTACAGCAAATCCAGTGTGATGAGTTGTTCTGGCAGCCATCATTTGAAGAGAGAGAGGATCAATCTATATGATACATCTTTTGCTACTTTGAACCATATTTTAGTACAGGATTTTCACAGTGTGCTCCAAATCCCAGGCTCCCCTGTGCCTGTCTGTGGAAGCCCTCTGCATGTATCTGCTGGATTTTGTGTGAGACCTGTTATGAGAAAATAATTGAATGGCCAGGATATCATAGAGCTCTGTCGTTTTTAAAAAAGTTTGTTTTAACAATTACCACCTTCTTTAAAGAAGTTGACCTCTGGGTGCTTAATCTGTATCTTATTCTTTCATGCGCAATTTTTCACTATTTTCCCTACTTAGCATTCACATACCTCTTTGAGAATTTCATGTGAGCGTTTTGAACTTCTCAGTAAAATTCACAAATGCACCAACTGTCAATTTTCTTTAGGAGATAATTAGAAGTCGTCAAAGTTTTTGGTAAGCCCTTGCTGGGATCTGAGGTCAAAAAGTCTAGGGAAACTTTGTGTTATTATTATTAGTATAGTCGTTGTGCTACCAGGAAATTTAAGATAAAAAGTCCATCATTTGATTTTCTACTCTCCACCAAAATGAATTGAACAAAGATAGCATTTTCTGTCTAAATATAAAACCTTAGAAATAGTTTTAGGACAGTACATGACTCTTTATCTAATCTTAGGGAAGCAAGGGCAGAAACAATATTTGAAAAGAGCTGAAGAGGTTACAAAAATGAAATGTTACATTTCTGTAAGGGACTTTGATGAGCACCCAGGGATCTCCGGTGGCCGAGTGGTAAGGAGTTGCTCTGCCAACCCAAAGGCATGTGGTTCTTATCCACCAACTGTGCCATGGGAGAAAGATGGGCAGTCTCTGCCCATGTGATTTACTGCCTCTCTGAGTCGGTGAGAGGGTCAGGTAGGAGTCAGTTCTGACAGCATATAGCAACAACCGTAACAGCATAAATCACAGTGGAATGTAAAATCTAGGACGAACAAGCAAACAAAAAATGTTTTGGTACACGTTATGCAATTAGAAATGTCATTTCCCTTCTATACAAGGAATATACTATAGTGATACCACTGTCCTCAAATGAGAGAGAGATCATGAATGGGCTGACTGTAACAGGAAAGACCATTTCCATTAAGAATTAAAGCAGTCCTTTAGATTTTTGACTAAAGAATACTGCTATGCAGAAGAGAATGCTGTGCTGCACCAGTGAAAATTTGCACTCCTTCAAGGGCTCTTCGATGGTATGTGTCTTTGAGACCAGAATCTTAAGACCTTATCTTAAGGAAGTGGGAAATAAACACAGATTCCCTCGCTTGTTATTGGTAGGTGCCATCCAGTGGACTACAAATCGTTGAGACGCTGTAAACAACAGATTGGAACCTTTCTCTATCGTTTGGCATTGCTGTTGTTACGTGCCTTCGAGTCGCTTGCGACTCATAGTGACCCTATGTACAACAGCCCTAAACTCTGCTCTGTCCTGTGCCAGTCTCACTGTCTCTGATACTCCCATCCCAATTACTCCAGCCATATCCTCACAAAAAATCTCCACCATTCTTATTAATCTCATCAGTAAGTCACCGTGCTGATCCATCCAACTCGTTGGGGGTCTTTCTCTGTCCTTCGCAGACCCACAGCTTTTCTCAGCATGTTTTTAACCAACGAGTGACACCTCTTGACCACATGCCCAAAGGATGCGAAATGAACTTTCATCATCCTTCCCTCTAAGAAGCACCTTAGTTTCACTTCCACAAAGACAACTTGTTCGTGCCTTTAGCAGTCCATGGTATATTCAGTACTCTCCACCACACCACACCACAACCAGAAGGCATCCATTCTTTAGTCTTCTTTATTCATGCATATGAAGCATTTAAAAACACGATGGCTTTGATCAGGTGTCTCTAGGCTTTACACTGACATCCTTGTTCTTCAGCATTTTATAGAAGTCTTTGACAGCAGATTTTCCTACTATAACAGCATGTCTTTTGATTTCATGACTGCTGTTTCCACGGATGCTGATTGTGGTTACAAAAAAATGAAATCCTTGACAACTTCAATCTTTTCTCCATCTATCATGATGTTGTCTTTTTTGGTCCAGGAATGAGGATGTTTGTTTTCTTGATCGTGTGGTATAATCCATGTCAGAAACAACCTAGTCAAAGCAGTGCCTCTGGTAGATAAAATATTATAGACCAGTTAGTTAATTATGTTCTGTGCAACTGTGCTGCCATTCCAAAGCTCGTTGTTCAAATCCACCAGCTGCTCTGTGGGACAAAAATGGTCAGTCTCCTCCTGTGCAGTCTTCTGCCTCTGAAGACCCTCTGGAGGATCAGCTGTGAGTCGGTTCCAACTTGACAGTATCTGACAACAACAACATTGTAACCATGTAGGGCAGTTCTGATGACCTAGAGGTAAGGCGTTTTAATGCCAATATGAGTCTACCAGCTTCTCCTTGGGAGAAATATGAGCAATGTCCTCCCATGCAGTGTATAACCTCTGAGAGCCCACCGAAGGGTAAGCTACGGTTCCTGCTCACCACCCATCAACAGCAACGATGTGCAGCCATAGACTCTGTGATGGCAACAGTAGGTTGAAGCACAGCCGGAATTGTGAAGATGACACAAGATTGGGTGGGATTTCATTCACTTATATGCGGAATGGTTATGAATCAAAGCCAGCCACTAAAATTAACCTCCCAATCTACTTTCTGTTCCAGTTTGGGCACCTACTTGTTCTTACTCTTAGCTTTGTGGTACATTCTCTCTACTAGGTTGTCTATGTTTTGGAAAAACAGCTGGGGTCATTGTAGGAAGACCAGGTAGCCCTTCTGATGACCACATCTACCATCCCAGGTCAGGTTCTGTCTGTGCAGGGGTTCAACAGAGGATGTGGCCAGCAGGTGGCCCCTGGGATGGGGTGCAGGTACTTTATGAATACAACAACTTTCTCCTTTTCTCTGGGACATTAATAGCCAGACATACAGGAACATTGCTGTTTGTTGTTGTTATGTGCTTTTGAATCACTTGTGACTCATAGTGACCCTATGTGCAACATCCCTAAAACCTGCTCTATTCTGTGCCAATCTTATTGTATTTAACACACCTAGCCCCATTACCCCTTGGAAGGAGGAGTGGCATCCACTTCCATAATAGCTTCCCTCCAGAAACCCTATTGAACCTGGAGAGAGGATGAAAGGCACCCAAGCGTCGAGGACTCTCCTTTATAGGCTCCCTATGAGTTGCCTGTGACTCGATGGCACTTAACAACAACAACAACCCCCATTTCCCTAGTCACTAAATCAGTCCATCTCATCCAGGGCCTTCCTCTCCTGTGCTGTCCCTCCACCCTCCCAAGCATGACGTCCCTCTCCAAGGACCGGTCCCATCTTGAAACATGTCCAAAGTGTGTCAGACATATTAAGCCAAATTGAAAAAGGTGTTCACTATGTTGAACAATCTTTCTGTCTCTCTAACAGGTATAATGGCTAATTACTGCTCACCAAAAAGCTGATAGCTTAGAACCACCTCGTGTCTCTGTATGAGAAAAGACCTGGAGATTTGCTCTCATAAAAATGGCAGTGTAGGAAACCATGCAGGAGCGTTCTACCCCATCCTATAGTGTGGCTTAGATTTGTGCATCCACTTGAAGGCACACAACAAATATAGTCCAGTTAAGGAGCAGGCTGTGGTCCTCGTCCATCAAGTGTTCTGTACAACAATAACAGACATCTCCTCCTCCTCTAAAGATTTCACAGTCTGGGACAGCTGGTGGAGAGACGCTATGAGTCTGAACTGATTCACAGGCAGTGGGTTGGTGGTTTAGGGTTGGTTTGTATGATGTAACAATTAAGAACTTGACTGTCAACCAAAAAGCTGCTGATAAACCCATCAGTGATCAACCAGGAAAAGATCTGGCAATTTGTTCTTGGCAAGATCACTGTTTAGGAAAAAAATCTATGGAGTCTCTTCTGTTCAGTCACATGAGATGCTTGTCAGTGGAAATCAGCTTGCTATCACCTACCATCAATTTATCTTCTAATTCCGTTTCTTTCCCTCAATTCAATATTGAACATTCCGATTAATATTACGCAGCCAACAGGTCTCCAAGGCTCAGAGAGTGCATCAGTCTTCCCTTTTAACATGTGACCCTGGCTTTTCACCCTATGCAATTATGCTCATATTAACAATTTAACCTCAGATGGTAATTTACTTGAGTGTTCAGCACTAGCTGATTACAACCTCATACATGTCTTAACTATCTAGAGGTTCATTCTTTTCTCCTGAGTTTTAACAGAATCTATTCCCCCCCAAACATACAGAAAATTATTAAACCTAGAATTAGACTGCCAACATTTTTTTCTCAAATTGAATATTTAATTCCATAATTGGAAAATGATACCTCTCTCTGGAGAAAATCAGTGGGGTTGGAAAACAAATTACAATTGTTGGTTGGCAGTGTTGGTACAGAATAAAATATGCATATTTATGAATGGCCAAGTCATCTTATTGATAGAATTTGAAAATATAATTATTAATCCTTTATTATATAATTATTTCTGTTGAATGCATTATCCTGGGGAAAATGTTTTACTTGTGTGTAAATTTATGTGTACTGCCATGTTTTCCTCCATTCACTTGCTGTGCATCTGAGAGCTGGGAAATGAGTAAGGATGACAGAAGAAGAGTTGACATCATTTAAACTGTGGTGTCAGAAATGAATACTGACTATCCAATAAACTGTCTAAAGAAAGAACAGATATATCTTTGAGAAGGTGCAGCCAGAGTGTTCCTTGAGGCAAAGATGCCAAAGCTTTGTCTAACATTCTTTGGGCATGTTGCTAGGAGATGTTATTGCTTGGAGAAGGACATCCTGCTTGGAAGGGTAGAAGGACAGCAAAGTTGAGAGACAGCATAGGAGAGAAAGACCTTCAACTAGGTGGATTGACACAGTAACTGCAGCAATCACCTTGCGTGTGTCAGAGATTGTGATGAAGAGACAGGGTTTAGGTCTGCTGTTGACAGGGTTGCTATGAGTCATTTTTGACTCGATGGCACCTAACAACAACAGCAACAATGTATTGCAAAGTATCTTTAGATACCTTCTAATCTAATCTCTAAGCCTTCATTAATAATAAGAATGGATTAATTTGAATTATGGTATTGATAAAGGATTTTCAAGAGGATAAATAATACTTTCTTGGAAGAAATACAGTGAGAAGGGTCCTTTGATGAGCTTATTAACATATTAACTTCATCATAGTAAGTTTCTGATGTTCAGTGTTGGAAAATGAATAAAGAAGGATGAAGAACTGATGCTTTTGAATCATGACATTGCTGAAAAATATTAAATGGACTGGTAAAGAAGACTCCCCAGCAATTTGTGTTTTACTGACTATGCAAAGGCATTTGACTATGTGGATTATAACAAAGTCTGGCTAACATTGAGAAGAATGGGAGTTCTAGTAAACATAATTGTGCTCACGTGAAATCTCTATCTAGATCAAGAAGCCATTGTCTGAATGGATCAAGGGAATTCAGGATAAGAATTCAGGATATATCCTTTCTCCATGAAAGATGTATCCTATCTCCATACCTCTTCAGCCTGGATGATGAACAAACAGTTTGAGAAGCTTGACTCTTTGAAGAGGAATATGGCATCAGAATTGGAGGGAGATTCATCAACAACCTGTTTTACGCAGAGGATACAACCACGCTTGCTGAAAGCAAGGAGGACTTGAAATGCTTGCTTCAAAAGGTCTAAGACGACAGCTTTCAGTATGGATTATATCCCAACAGCAAAAAAGCAAAGATTCTCTTCACTGAATCAACATGATAGATGGGGAAAGAATTAAAATTGTCAATGATTTAATCTTGCTTAGATCAAGAGTAAATGACCTTTATACCAGCATTCAGGAGACAAATTGCTTTGGGGAAACTCTGTTGTCAGGGACCTCTCCAAAATACTAAGGAACAATGATGTTGGTTTGAAGTCTAAGGTGCACCTGATCCAGGCCATGATCATTCCAGTCACTTGGTAAGGATCTGAGAACTGGACATTGATTATGGATGACAGAAGAAGAGTTGATGCCTCTGAATTGTGGTGGTTTAAAAGAGTACTGAATGTCTCATGAACTACCAAAAGAGTAATAGGAAGGAAGGAAAGAAGGAAGGAGGGAGGGAGGGAGGGAGGAAGGAAGGAAGGGAAGGAAAAGAGATATCTTGGAGAAGGTGCAGCCAGGAGTGCTGCTTGAAGGCAAAGATGGTGAAGCTTTATCTCTCATACTTTGGACATGTTGTAAGGGGGGATTATACCTTGGAAAGTGAAAACATGCTTGGAAACATGGAGGGTCAGTGGATTAGAGGAAAACCTCCAACAAGATGGATTGATAGTGACTGCATCAAGGGACTCAAGTGTGTCAGAGATTGTGAGGATGGCACAGGATAGGACAGGGTTCAGGTCTATTGTTCATAAGGTCATTAGTCATGTGCAGCTGTACCTAACAGCAACTCAAGAAATGGATTGAAACTCTCTGGCTGCAGAAAAGGGCCCAAGCACATAATGATTATTAGGATAACATAGGACTCAACTGTGTTTAATTCTGTTTTATTAGACTTGCTCTGTGTAAGAACCAAGTTAAAATATGCCATTCTGCTGCATAGTATTCCATCATTTGAATGGACCACAATTTCTCAATCCATTTGATTGTGGCTGCACATTTGGGCTGTTTCCATGTTCTTATGATGGTCACTAACGCTGCTATGAACATTGGTGTACAGGTCTCTGTATGTGCCTCAGTTCTCATTTTCTCAGGGTATATTCCAAGCAGTGGAATAGCTGGGTCATATTTCTGTGTTCAGCTGTCTAAGGAAGTACCATATTGCCTTCCAGAGTGGTTGTGTCATTTTATTGTCCCACCAGCAGCGTATAAGAGTTTGCTATCTTTCCACATCCTCTCCATTTCTTATTTCCTGTTAATCTTTGCCACTGCTACTGGAGTGAGATGGTACCTCATTGTGGTTTTGAGTTGCATCTCTCTTATTGCCAGTGATTTTGAGCATTTCTTCCTGTGTGTGTTGACCCTCCAAATATCTTCGTCTGTGAAAAGTCTTTCTATGTCTTTAGCCCATTAACTCAGTCCCTTAAGGACAAATGCTGTGTAAGACCCTTTTTGTAGAAATAGGTAACTAGCAAAACGTGTATGAGGATCCAAGGTGGGGAGGGGAGAGCACAAGGGAGAGGATGAGTAGGCAGCATAATCATATGTTCTCACAATTTGATGGGTGGAGGTAGGGGTGGGTTAAGGAAATGGGAAAGATCCAATGTGAAAGAAAATGTATACAAATTTTGTAAGTAAATTATTATAAAATAAGAAGTTTGTATTAAAAATAGTTGCTACTCTTTTCTTTCAGAATAGGGCAAGGTTTTGATCTGTTGTTCATAGGATCACTATGATTTGTAGTCAATAGGACTTAATTCATGTCATTGTCCACCAGTGTTGCTGGAGATCTGCTAGCAGCCACATCCAAGGAGACCCTCCAGGGGTCCTCCAGAGGACCTCACAAAGCTGCCTCAGGAGATACAACCTCATAGTGGTTTCTGTTTGTGAGTTTCTCAAAGCTGGCACCCCTGGAGGCATTCCAAGCCAGTGCCCTGAAGGAATTTCAGACCTCATAAATCAGCCTGTTGAGAGTGCTGCCTCCACTTCTCCACATCTAACTAGGTCTCCTGGAGATTCTGATGCATACTGAGGTTTGCCTATTGAGAGACGCTGATGTACTTTGGTGGGTAATAGCATCTATTATATAATGGATGCAAGTTAAAGCAGAGAAAACTCATCTCTTACTTCTTAGAGACATTAACTGTGCCATGTTCGCTGAGCAAGCTCTTTTCTGGAGAAAGATGAGTCTGAAGAATTTAAGCCCATGCAACATTCTATCGTCCAAATGTCTGAAGGGTGCAAATAAGACCAGGATCTGGAAAACATAGGGAATCAGGGCATTTCAGGTCAGCCTACTTGTCTTTAGAGCATCACGGTATTAGTTTATCCTCAGAAATGACTGCAGACACTTTGGGGTCACTTGGTTCAGGTGTGATGAGTGTGCAGGGTCGCCAGGAGAGTGATACCAAGAGAACAGAAGAATGACTCAAGCAGCAGGGACTGTGGTCTGATTCAGACACAGCTTACATCCTTCAGGAAATGTCTCTTAGAGATCCAGGGACCTTGGCTCTTCAGTACCATCCATATCAAGGGCGATCCCCTCACTGCCCACCAGATAGTAAAGTACGTTCATGGTATCCTGCAGTCATGATCAAGTAGCCAACAGGCTAATTGAAAGACTGTCGAAAACCTGCTTATTTCCCTTTGGTAAAGCTTTACTCAGGGCTTTTTCATGCTTAATACTGTAATTAGGGAAAGAAAAAAATTGGTTTGACAAGGCATGTCAGCCCACATTTTGGGTTATTAATAGAAGCAAAATCTGTCATTTCAACCTAAAAATTTTCTGTCTGAGCTCAGACTATGTGAAACAAAATTGGAATATCCTCTTTATTGACACAAAGTGCTTTGTAATATCATGGTATATGTTATATACATATACACACACACACATATATACGTATATGCACACATACATATATATGTATGTATGTGAAACAAAATTGGAATATCCTCTTTATTGGAACATAGTGCTTTGTAATATCATGGTATATGTTATACACACATACACACACACACATATATTTGTTTATGTTGTTGATGCTGAGTGCCATCAAGTTGGAACTGACCCATAGCTGACCTCCTGGGTGGTTTTCAGAGAGAGTAAATTACAAAAGTGGACATTTTCCATTGCCCATCTTTCCCCTGCAGAACAGCTGGTGCATTCAAATCACGTGCCTTTAGGATTGCAGCCTAGCTTCTTAGCACTAGGGCCACCAGAGCTTTTATATACACACACACATATACATATACACATATATACATATACACACACATGTGTGTGTATATTATTGAACGATATCACTAGTACCACATGCAAGCAAAATCTTGCCAAAGATTATAAAAAAAAATTACTAGAACAGTATATTGACAGATAACTATCAGAAATACAAGTTAGGTTTAGAAGAGGCCATGGTACTAAGGATATCATTGCTGGTATCAGATAAATCTTGGCTGAAAGCAGAGAGTACCGGAAGGATGTCTATTTGTGTTTTCTTGATTGTACAAAGTCATTTGACACTGTGGATCACAATACATTGTGGATAACATTGAGAAGAATGGGAATCCCAGAAAACTTAATTGTGCTCATGCAAAGCCTATTCCAAGACCAGGAAGCTGTTGCGTGAACAAAGCAAAGGGGACGTGGTTCAAAATCAAGAAAGGAATCCATCGGGAATGCATCCTCTCTCCATACCTTCTTTTCTGACATTAAATATGGTTTTTTAACATTTTTTTTCTCCATAATATTTCAGTCTATATGTGAAACAGATTATTTGGACGGCTGGACTTTATGAAGAAGAATATGACACTAAAATGGAAGGAAGACTCATCAATAACTTGTGTTCTGTAGATGACATAACCTTGCTCACTAAAACTGAGAAGGACTGGAAGCATTTGCTACAGAAGGTCAAGGACTGCAATCTTCAATATGGATTGAAGCATCAAGGAAACAAATATTTTTCACTACTGGACTAAAGTACTCAAGAGCAGCGGTGTCTGGAGACTAAGGTGCACCTGATACAGGCCATGGTTTTTGCAATCACTTGTTATGCATCAGAGAGTTGGACAATGACTAGGGAGGATAGAAGGAGAATTGATGCCTTTGAGCTGTGGTGCTTGAGAAGAGTATTGAATGTACCTTTGGCTGCCAAGAAAACAAACAGATTCATCCTAGAGAGGGTTAAATCCGGCTGCTCCTTGGAGGCAAGGATTCTGGGGCTTCGTCTGACATACTTTGGACATGTTGTAAGGAGAGACAGGTCTTTAGAGAGGGACATCATGCTGGGTAGAGTAGAGGGACAGCGCAGGAGAGGAAGACCCTCTATGAAGTGGATTAATTTAGTGACTGGGGTAATCAGGATGGGTGTGCCAGAGGCAATGAGATTGGCACAGGATAGAGCAGGGTTTAGGGCTGTTGTACATAGGGTCGCTATGAGTCGCAAATGACTCGACGGCAAAAGAAGAAGAAGAGGACCATATGGTAGCATTGTGATAGATAGAGAAAAGATTAAGACTGTTATTAATTTCATCTTGCTCGGATCCACAGTCAACATTTTCTGCACCATTGGTCAAGAAATCAGAAGATGAGTTGCTTTAGGAAAATAAGCTGTTGAGGACCTTTCCAGAGGTCTAAGTAGCAAAAATATAAGTCTGGAGAATAAAGTGTGCCTGATTCAGGCCATGGTCTTCTCTATTGCCTCCTATACCTCTGAGAGCAGCTAATAGATACATCTAAAAGTCATCACTTATAATATAGCTCAGTGATTTAGACAGTCCAACTGTTGGCCAGGGTGTGTATGATATGTTAGCACACTGGTTTCTTATTGTATTTGTAACAAATTACCACAGATTTGGTAGCTTCAAACAACATTGTTTATTATCTGAAAGCTCTGCAAGTCACAAGTCCAGAATTAGTCTCAGAGAGCTACCTACACTCAGAGTGTGGGCAGGCCTGGCTTACTTCTCCCTGCTCGGCAGGAGAATCATTTCTGCCCTCTTTCAATTCCAAGAGCCTGCTCACATTCCTTGGGCTCTTTAGCATGTGAATCAGCACTCACTGCATTGCTATTTTCCCCTCCTTGTCAGCTCTGCCCCTGTCTCCTTTTCATTGCTAAAGATCCTTCTAGAGACCTTGTGCCTTTCCAGAAAATCCAGAACAATCTCATCTCAAGGTCAGTTTATAGACACTACTATCTACTTCTATCTGTTGTTCCTGTTAGGTGCTCTTAAGTCCACTACAACTAATAGTCACCCATGAACATCAACAGATCGGAATCTTGCTCTACCTTGTGCCTTCCTCGTTATATATTTTTGAGCCCATTTGTTACAGTCATTGTGTCACTTCATCTCTTTGAGGGTCTTCCTTTCTTTTGCTGATCCTCCACCTTTCCAAGAACGATGTCTTTCTCCAAGGACTGGCCTCTCCTAACTGACATTCCCAAAGTATGTGAGATGAAGCTTCACCATCTTTGCCTCCAAAAAGCACCCTGGCTGCATTTTCCTCAAGACAAACTGAAGCCCCCTTCGTTTCCCACACATGAAGACCTTTTTGGGGGTTTGAAAACTTCATGTGATGTCAGTTGGGTAATTCTTTCCAGGAAATCAAGATGTAATTAATGAAAGCAGGTGCCTGGTGCCTGACTGGATCAAAGCAGCAGCTTTCCTCTATACATGTAGAAGTTCATGTAATTAACCTTTTGTGGTAAAACCTGCATGCTAAAGATAATTACGTGTGTAGTCAGGTTGGGATTTAATTGTATCAGTTTTGCTTTAAGACTCACTTACACTAGCATTCCCTTACACAGCAAACCATTCCCCAAACTTTCCGTTTTTTAATCTGGACCCCACCATAAAGCCAATTGGCACAGGATGGCAAAATAGTTAGAGTCATGCCAGCATTTCTTCTGTGAGGGAGCAGCCCTTGGCCCCTCACCAGCATTTCCATAGGTAGGAGGGACATTAATCAGCCAGATAATTAGGGCAGAGCATGTCACCAGTCACACAATGGAATAGCCCTAGAGGTTTTTACCCAGTTTACTTATTTGTATATGTTTACATTACAAACTACCTATGAAGTAACTGAATTTTCCCTCATTTTTATAGCCTCTTATAAGTTACACCTTACTAATAAATGGTCTTCAATTATCTGTAGTGTTGGAGAAAATGGTAATACATGGATTGCCAAAAGAACAAACAGATATGTCTTAGAAAAGGTGCAGCCAGAGAGCTCTGCAGAGGCAACAATGACGATTCATCTCACATACTTCAGACATTTTCCTAGGAGAAGCTGTTATTTGGAGAGGAACATCATTCTTCAAAAGATGGAGGATTGGTGAAAGAGGGCATGACCCTCACCAGTTGGATTGACACAGTGACTGCTGGAATAGGCTCAAGTATGTCAGGGATGATGAGGATGGTACAAGATAAGACAGGGTCACTGTGAGTCATGCTAGACTTGATAGCACATGAAAACCTATAGAAAGCTGTTATCCATAAGGTTTACAATGCTGAAACTTTGTCTCTTTTACTTTGGGTGTATTTACAAAAGGAACCATTCCTTGAAGAGAGACATCATGCTGGGAAAGGCTGAGAGTCAGCAAAAGAGGGGAAGATCATCAGTGAATTGGATTGGCACAGTGATGACCCCAGTAGCCTTGAACATGACAGAGATTGTGAGGACGGTGCAGGACAGGGAAAGAACTGCTGTCTATAGGATTGCTGTTAGTCATAGTACCCTCGATGACACTTAGCAACAACAACCAACAGTGGCCTTATTGAAAAGAAAGGAAAGGTGGGATGTCTCCTTCCATAATAATTTATAGCCTTAGAAACCAATGGAGAGTCACTATGAATCAAAACTGACTTGACTGTACTAGGAGCACCTTTCACGTGCAAATAGTTCAGTCCATGACTTCTAGCTGTCAAGTCAGTGGTTCAAATCCACCTTGGAATGAAGACCTAATGATTTAATTATGAAAACCCATGGAGTATAGTTCTTCTCTGAAATGCATGAAGTGGTCATGGGTCACTTTTTTTTTCAAAAAATTGAGATTTTAATGAAAGTGTTTAAAGAACTTGGGTTTCCAATCATTCATTGTTGCACATTTTCCTTCCTGCACCCCTCCCCCCAGATTGCCTTTTTCTTTGGGGAAAAAAGTTCTTTCATTGTTATATAGTTCACCCCACCCAAGACCACTTTACTATGCAGCTCCTATTCTTACTCTTGTCATGACAAAAATACCTAATTATATATTCCTTTTATACTGTTACCTCCTTCATCTGTTTCAATGCTGTGTAGATTATTTACCCCCTCTTCTCTCAGTTTTCCCCTAGCCTCCAACAAATGAATGGAATAGAGAAGCTGTGGTTCATTCACACAATGGAATATTATGCTGCATTGAAAAACAAGGAACTCATTAATTATACAAAATTAGTGACAGTGGAAGACATTATGCTGACTGAAATGTCTCAGTCACAAAAAGACAAATATGGCATAATGCCTCTGTTATAAAACAGGGTCATTTTTAAAACATTCTCTAAATTAAGAATAATTTAGAGACAAAAATCCATTGATGAATTTTTTGCTGTGAAAAAATCATCTGCTTGTTTTCAGATTATAATTTAGAGACAAGCAGGAAGGAGAAGCAGTACAGAGGTCATTGATTGCATTTGAGAGCCTCATATGAGGTGGACTTCCTGTGTGGAGGTGATCCAAGCGCCAAAGTTGCTGACTTCTTTAACTCAGGCTGGGAACCCTGGTGGCTTCACTGAAAATCAGGGATGCTCCTGAGGAGAAAGAAGTGGTGGTCTCCTTCTGTAAAGAGCTCAGTGTTGGTCACCCAATGGGACAGTCCCACTCTGCCTGGGAAGCCTCTTCAAGTCAGAATCCATCCACTCAGTGGCAACAGGTTTGTTTTGGTCTTCCTTCTAGTGTTAGATAAATGTTACAAGGTCATTGTAGTGTCTACCAATAAAAGTAAGAAAGGAGAAGCATTCTGAAACTCTCTCTTCAGTCTTTTTGGATATTGCAGTGCTCATTATCTCTCCTTTTACCTTCTGAAATAAGTCTCTCTTTGGATCATTTAGAATCTTGCATGAAATCTGTCCAGTGCAGGATACTGCATTTGAGCTCATTGTGCAAGAAGGCAGGATTGGAAATGGGCTCTTTACATTACAGTTTGCACCTAATAGCAGAAACTTATGGTTTCATTGTCTGCTCTATTAAAGATTCAGGGTATGACCTTGAAAATACTACTTAATTTTCACATGCCTCATCGCCCTCCTGCCTCTAAAACGCCTGAACAAAGGGTCCTTCCATAGCTGTGCTTATGAACCTTTTCATTTTTTTCCTCGATGCCATGAAAAAAACCCCCAAAATCATGTAGAATGGATGTTATCGTTGTAGAGGGATTTAGGATTGACAAAAGAGAATTGAGATTGACAATTTAAATTGATCCCACTGAGTCACACTTTTAAAAATATATATTTAAAGCTACATTTAATCTTCTATACAACTATAAAAATGAAACATAGTAGAAATCACACACATTTGGATAACAGTTATAGTCTCACTCATCCCACTGATACTATTCAGTCTACGTGTGTTTCACTCTATTGATTTGTCCTTCTCATATTTATTTAATGATGATAGAATCCAGAGCTTCAAATTTACCTCTTCAATGTGCTGTGTCACTGAATCTACAGTGTGTAGACACACTGTATATAACAGAACAAAACCCTGCCTGATGCCACACCAGCCTCATGATCTCTGTTGTGTGTAGGTTCAAAGTTCAAGTGATGGTTTCACCTTGTCTTTTTCCACTGAGCCTCTACTTTTCCCAAACATGATGTTCTTTTCCAAGGACTGGTCTCTCCTGATAACAGAGTCAAAGTACGTGAAGGGATAGCAAGAGTCAATGGAAAGATGAAAACATGAGTTGATAATAAGCATAAATCAATAGTAATGAATGATATAAAATACAAAGTGTGTGAGGCCTTGAATAAAACACAATTTACATGAATGAAAAGGCAATGTATATGAATGGTTATATGCAAACCAATTACAAAATAAAAAGCCTTTAAAGTAGAAAAAGTGTGTGAGGCAAAGTCTCACTTTCCTTGCTTCTAAGGAATATTTGGACTGTGTTTCTTCCAAGATAGATTTGCCATTCCTTTTGGAAGTCAGTGGTAACTTCAGTTCTCTTCAACAGCATCATAATTCCAAGGTAGTTCTTTGGTCTTCCTAATTCATTGTCACGCTTTCCCCTGCATATGGCACAGCTGAAAAATGCCGTGGCTTGCACAAGGCAGATCTTAATCTTAAAAGGGATATCCTTGTTCTTTAGTACTTAAAAAGGTCTTTAACACCAAATTTGTTCAAATGCAATGCATTGTTGTTGTTGTATAGTGACCCTATATACAACAGCCCTAAGACTGGTCTATTCTGTGCCAACCTCACTGTCTCTGACACACCTAACACCCACTACCCCAGTCACTGAGTCAGTCCATCTCATTGAGGGTCTTTCTCTCCTGTGCCGTCCTTCCACCCTCCAACTTCCCAAGCATGATGTCCCTCTCCAAGGACTGGTCCCTCATTGCAACATGTCCTAAGTATGTCAGACAAAGCCTCTCCTTCCCTACAAGGAGCAACTGTTTCCAGGATGAACCTATTCATTCTCTTAGTAGTCCATGATATATTCAGTACTGTTCTGTAACATAGTTCAAGACATCAAATCGCCTTCTATCATCCCTACTCATTGTTCAGCTCTCTGATGCATAGCAAGTGATTACAAAAACCATGACCTGTGTCAGGTGCACCTTAGTCTCTAGACTGACATCATTACTCTTCTGTAGATTGGAGAAGTCTCTGACAGCAGACTTTCCCAATGTAATATGTCTTAATTTCCTGCCTGCTGGTGCCAAGAGTGTTGATTGTGGAGCCAAGCAAACTAAAGCTGTTTACAATTTTAATATCTTCACCATCCATCATGATGCTGCCCATGGATCCAATGGTGAGAATCCTTGTTTTCTTGTTACTGAGCTTCAATCCATACTGATGGCTGCAGTCTTTGACCTTCTGCAGTAAGCATTCCAGGTCTTTCTCAGTTTCTGCAAGCAGGTTTGTGTTGTCTGCGTAACGCAGATTGTTGATGAGTCTTCCTCCAATCCTGATGCCACATTTCTCCTCATAGAGCACAGTCTACCGGATAATCTATTCTGCATATAGATTGAAAAGGTATGGAGATAGGACACATCCCTGATGTACACCCTTCCCAATTTTGAACCATGCAGTGTTCCCTTGCTCTGTTCTGATGAATGCAATGCATAGTGCTTATAAATGATTTAAATTGATCAGAAGTTTTCTTGATTATCAATATATGCTACTTTTTTAAATTTAGGTTGTTTATTTTTCATTTCAATGAACATCTACAGAGATTTTGGGATTCCATTCATTCATTGTTGCACCCTTCTCCCTGCACAAATCCCTCCCCCCTGCCCCCCCCCTTTGCTCCTCTCCTTGAAAAACAAAAACTCTCTCATTGGTACTTTTTTTATGTAACATATTTTGTGCTGTAGACACTGATACTGGACTCTGGATGTTAAGTGCTAATATGATGAGGTCTTAGGCTGTCAAACAGAGATCATGGTATTCAGAGCAGGCTCATGAGCACTGCATTCATTAATTCTAAAATCACTGTATAATAATTAAAATAAAATGATATTTAGTGTCATATTTTATGATATGATCAAAATAATAGCATATAAAATGATAGTGCAATCCTTTATTATTCAGGTTGTTTATTGGGTTTGTTTGTGGGGTTTTTTTGTCTGATAACTATACAATGATTAAATCATGACTAGGTCTAGTGTTATTCTGCAAATTAATTTCTAATTAATTCTCCTCATCCTTTTTCTTTCAATTGGTTCAACATATCAATGGAATTTTAGCTCTATGTTCAGAGCGCTACTTTTAAAAATTTGCAGTTAATTGAGAAGCATTTTTTTTCAGTTGTGCCAATTATATGTGTGGTGCACAGAAATTAGATAATGATTTTCCAATAAGATGATGTGTAGATTTGTTACTCAAAATTAAAATTTCCAGTCACTTTTTCTGTTTAAATTTAGCCTCGTCTTTGGAGTAATTACTGTTTCATGGAAGCAGTCTACCAGGTCTCCTTGCCTCATGTGGGTGTCAGGTAGAGACAAGAAGTCTCAAAGGACCCAGGCAGAACCCATAGTGAAGCAAAAGGTCCCTTCAAAGCCCAGCAGTATTTTCTTTGGTTAAATTATTGGTGTGAACAAGTATCACTTGTTACTTGTTTGTGTATTTAGTTAATAAATGACTAATTGATTCAGTCAGTCAATAATTACATTGTTCATACAGTGTCTATACAATTGAAGGACCAATAACAAACAAAATAGTTTAAACATAGCATCGTTACCCATTCATTCAGTAAATGAATAATAACTCTGATTGGGGCAAAACTCTCTTTAACAAGATTTTGAGACCAGCCTCTGAAGTGAAGTAACTTACAACATAGAATTATTATAAAATTACATGTTACCTATTATTTCTTTAAATATAGATCTACTCACAGAAGATTTAGACCAGTAATCTTGCAAACACTCCTCCTATCTGAACTTCTTTTTATTGCATCCTTTTTGATTTTTACGTCTGTGTCTTTAAAGTGCAGTAATTTACTTAAAGGATCCTGAAGAAGGAATCCTGGTAGATGTTGGCAATGTAAGAGTTGATAAATTTATGATCAGTTCAGTGCTTTACATAGTGTTGAATTAAACAGTATAAGAAGAATTTAAACTGGAATGAATGGAATTAATAGAGATGACTCTTGATCAGTCCTTCACCAGTGTGAGCAAACGGGACCTTGGACTGACTGGAGTGGACAGTGGGCCACAGCACAGCGAGTGCCGGTCAGCAAGGGTTATGGAATGGAGCCAGTTAAACATGACCTTTCTAGAATACATGTTGACCATTATGCTAAGCACTGAAACAGCAAAATAAAGACTTCTCTCTTTAGAAAGTCCCTCTTTACAACAAGGTTCATGCTATGTATCATGTGCCTGTATTCATTGTTTTCCTCTGCAGCCCTTGTTAAATAGGAAAATAACTATTTCCTTTTCACTGCTTTTTGTAGGCTTTGCTCAGTATTTGGTCCTGGACCTTACAGAGTCTCAGTGAATCATTTTGTAATTGATGAGTCATTTTCTAAATTGGCTTCAAAATTAAAAGGAATACTGTATTCAGAGTTAAGAGGAATGAATTTGCAACATGGTTGAGAATTGTGTGTGCTGAAAGACTTGCCATCATCTCTATTATCTTGAGCAGAGAGATTCAGTTCATCATCTGGACAATGGGATAGTAATAGGAATTCAGCTTAGGCTTATTGTAAAAACTGAGTCAGTCCCAGGGAAGAACTCTCAACAATGCCTGTTGCATAGCAAACACACAATGTTACCTTATATTGTTTTCTAAAAAGAATTGTTGGCATGCAGTTTAAAATTCTTAAAAATATCTTCAGAGCAATTATCTCGTTTGTACATCTGTATGTGATATTGTGTTTACCTCATTCTTTAGTGAATCTGCTTTGAATTGACAGCATTTTCATTGATTTTTCTTCATTTAAGAAATAGAGAAAATAATTTCTAGAAAACTTGAATAAAGGGAAATATGAGAGTATTCAAATATTTATATTTGAATATTTAGCAGCCCTGGTAGAACAATGATTTAACTGTTTGACTGATAACTAAAAGGTCAATTATTTGAGTTCCCAGTGATTCCATTGGAGCCAAGACCTGGCCATTCGCTTCTATAAGGATTGTTCTTGTTGTCATTGTGCACCATAGAGTCAGAACCCTTCAACAGGTTTTCAGAGGCAGTTAATTGCATGAGAGGGGCTCGTGGCCTCAAACCATGTGCCTTCAGGATTCCAGTCCAACTTCTTACCACTAAGCCACCAATTACAGCTTAGAAAACACTGCTGAATAATACTTCTCAAACCTGGAGGATAGTGATAAGTTGGAATCGATTTGAAGGGACAAACCAACAAGAAAAAGCTTTATCTCGGTACATTTCCAGAGCATTAGTGAAAGAAAAAAAACAACTTCATCTTCGTTGAGTCCACTTTCAACACCTTTGGTACCAGCAGTCAGGAAATGAGGAGACTTATTATACAGAGAAAGTTTGCAGTCAGGCACCTCTTCAGATTATTGAGGAACAATAATGTCAGTTTGAAGACCAAGGTGTATCAGATTCAGGCCATGGTCTTTCCAGTCATTTGCTGTGCATCTGAGAGCTAGACAATGAATAAGAATAACAGAAAAAGAATTGATACCTTTGAGCTGTGGTGTTGGAGAAGAGTACCGAACATCCCATGGACTGGCAAAAGAAAAAACAGATATGTCCTGTAGAAAGTACAGCCAGAGTGCTCTTGGAAACAAAGATGAGCTTCATCTCACATACCTCTGTCTTGAAGAGGTCTTGGACCAGAAGGGCTGGTCCTTGGAGAAGGACATCATGCCTGGAAGAAAAAAGGGACCGTGCAGGCGAGGAAGATCCCAACGAGATGGATTGATACAGTAACTGAGGCAATGGGAGTAGGTGTCAGAGTCAGTGAGACTGTCACAGGACAAGGCAGGCTTCATAGTAGTTGTATCTAGGTTTGCTATGAGTTGCTGATGATCTGATGGCACATAACAACAATGACATCTCCAGAGTACTGAAGAGCAGTGATGTCAGTCTAGAGACTAAGGTGTGCCTGATACAGGCCATGTTCTTTGCAATTATGTGCTATGCATTAGAAACATGGACAAAAACTAGGGATGCTGGAAGGAGAATTGATGCCTTTGAGCTGTGGTGCTGGAGGAGAGTGTTGAATATACTATGGACTACTAGGAAAATAAACAGGTTCATCCTAGAGAGGGTGAAGCCGGAATACTCCCTGGAGACAAGGATTCTGATGCTTCATCTGACATGCTTTGGGTATATTGCAATGAGGGACCAGTCCTTGGACGTCATGCTTGGGAGGGTGGAGGGACAGTACAGGAGAGGAAGACCCTCGATGAGATGGATTGACTGAATAACTGGGGTAATGAGAGTAGATGTGTCAGAGATAATGTGGTTAGTTCAGGATAGAGCATGGTTCAGAGCTCTTATACATAGGATTGCTGTCAGTCACAGGTAGCATGGTGACACATAACAACAACAATAGTAGAAAAGATGCTTAGTACTAGTTAGAGATGGTAAAATGGAAAAGATGGTTACATTATAAGCCTTATACAAGATACACTAGGAATTTTATTTTTACTTACAATTTGATTATTCGCTAAGTAGAGACTAGAGGTATATGTTTTTGAGGGCATTCTTAATGACTTGCCTCATATTGTAATGAATCATGGCAGTTTTATCATGACCAGGTGGGTGCCCCTGTGACCTGAATTTTAACATACTAAAAGTCGGAGCACATAGGTGATTTCATACAGCTCTGGTGGTATAGTGGGTGCAGAGTTGTGCTACCAACTCAAAGGCTGGTGGGCTGGTGGTTTGAATCGACCAGATACTCAGCAGAAGATAAACCATCTACTCCTGTGCTTCTGAAAACTCACTGAGGAACAGCTAATGAGTTGCTAGCAATTCTGTGGCCATGAGTCTGTCTGTCTGTATATGCAAGAAGTTAACAAATACATTTTGATTTTTACAAATGGGTGACTTATATCACAAACTATAATACTGCATTAAAGTACAAGCATGTAGGATTATAATTACCTGTGATCATGTACTGTTGATCAGATGTTTGTGAGGGAAAGCAAAAAAGATAACTGTAAAAAAAGAATTTCTTCAAAATGTCTGTTGAAGAGCTTCATATATGCTTGAGTGTTTCTAAAACACGTAGAACTGAGAGTTGCCTGCACAAATGAGGAGATTTAGATGCATAAACATACACTCCCAGCAGCACTAGAATAAAACCTCAGCTCTTTTGACTCTTTGGCTAATCAGACTTTGCTGCCTTGCATCATGATAAAAAGCAGAAGATTGGAAAAACTAAAAGAAAAGAATAGGTGGAAAATGGAACAGGAAATTTATTTTCTAAGATACAATTTTAAAAAAAGGTTTAGTAATAAAAAGATTATAAATTTTATTTATAAAAATTCATAGGAAATGTTTTTATTTTTGCTGATTAAAGATTAAAAAAATAAGTTGGCAAAAGTACGAGTACAAAGACCAGATCCGCTGCTATCAAGTCAGTTCCAGGTCCTGGTGACCCCCTCATCAAGTTTATTGTTGGTACATGCTGTCAAGTCACCTGTAACCCATAGCAACCCCCATGTACAGCAGCTCTAAACCCTGCCCTGTATTGAGCCAGTCTCACTAATTTTGACACACCAACCCCCATTGCCCCAGTTACTTTTTCAATCCCTCTCATCTGGGCTCTTCCTCTCTTGTTCTGTCCCTTTACTCTTCTGATGTCCTTCTCCAAGGGCCAATCACTCCTGGCCACGTGCTGTAAGTATGTGAGACAGAGCTTCAAAATCCTAGCCTTCAAGGAGAGACTTGGTTTCACCCTCTCCAAGGCAGACATGTTTGTTTTCTTGGCGATACATGGTATGTTCAAAACTCTTCTCCAGCACCATAACTCGAAGGCATCAATTCTTCTCTGTCATCCTTAGTCATTGTCCAGCTCTCTGAAGCATAACAAGTAATTGCAAAGACCATGGCCTGGATTAGGCACCCTTTAGCCTCTAGACTGACATTGTTTCTTTTCAGCACTCTGGAGAGGGCTCTGACAGCAGATTTTCCCAATATAATTTGTCTTTTGATTTCCTGACTACTGGTGTTAAGAATGTTAACTGTGGAACAGAGCAAGCTAACAACCTCAATCTCTTCTCCACCCAACATTGTTCATCAAGACATGAGAAACCTCCTTCCATAGTGGAAGCACTCCAGAAGGAGTATCCAAGTCACAAACTTAGCCCAGTACTATGACATTTTTAAAGACAGGCATGCCCAACAGATGCTGTTTGACTATAAACCAAGTAAACCCTCTGTCCTTGGGTGGTTGTTAGGTAAATTGGGCTAATGTCTAATCAGCTGACACTTGCTTTTGGAGGGGGAAAAAACAACCAACCAGCACAAATCACCCCAAACAAACAAACAAACAAAGTCAAATAATGGCTAGCAAAATTCATTTTGAAAGAGAAAGTCCGTAATTTAACCAGGGCTAAATAGACTCGTTGCAAAATACAAATAAATATTTACAGCATTTAATTTTGCTTTTGACTATCATTGGTTGCAATTTTTGAAGGCAGAGGGAAAGTGTGGTTGAGATCTAGAATTGTGAGTGGCATCTGATGAAGGGTACATTGGTATAAATTGAGTGGACACTTTCAAGTCCCATGGCATAAGAACTTGCTGTGGGACAATGTGGCTAGCACTGGGGAGCACTGCCTTGACAGGTGGAAGTGGTAATTCCCAGTGTATTTCCTTTACAGCATCATTTCATGTTTTGCCAGAATTTTGTTGTTTAAGGCTATATGCTTCACTGGAGGAACTTGAGATAAATCACTGCATCGAGGGAAGTTTGGGGAGGCAGGTTGTTTGAAGGTCTGAACATCACTGCTGTTGCTAAATGTCTTGCACAGTTATGCTGATGTACAGGAAAGGTGGGAAATCTTTCAGAACAGCAGGAAGGGGAACACTAGCCCCTGAGATGTTTGACAGAAGCAGCAAGTTCTGGGCACTGACTTGAGTACTGTATCAGGAGCCCTGCTGAGTGTTTCCATTGAAGTTCCAGCCAAAATCTCATCATGCTACCACTGAGACACCTTCTTATATTCTATATACTACACTCACATTTCCCTCATATTTTAAAAAATAAAAACAACCAAAATAATTCCACTGCCATCAAGATGTTCATTTGCATTTTATTTAATAACCTGAATTATAATACCCACATTGTAATTGTGCTTTCTCCTCTTCTTCCCTGTAATTATTGTTAGGTGTTGACTGTCACTCATAGTAGCCCTGTGAACAGCCTATCTGAATCTTGCCCTGTTACGCATCTTCCTCAAGATCTGGCAAACTCAAGCCCATTGTAGTAGTTGCTTATTTCTGTGAATCCTTCTTTCCTGCTCCTTCATGATGTTCGGGCTTTATTTGTACATCTTGGCAGGAAGAGATTGCCCATCTTTTACTGACTGGAGCTATTGATGGACTCGAGCTACTTTTCTTTTAGTTAATAACCTGACTGACACACTATGTACTGTTTCCACAAAAGCTCCTTCCTGTCATTGTTAGGAACAGTCAAATTTAAAATAATGTGCCGATTTTGATGTATGTTCCATTTAAAGGGACATAGATGTCTATGTAAATTCCAGAATCCCAGATTTAGGCATAAAGGGAAGTCACTGAGCTTAGAAATCTATTCAGTTTTTGAAATAGTTGCATTAGATAGCATGACTAGATTAACTATCACTTTTCTAAGTGAGTCACTTCTCTGCTCTGCTCTGCTCTGCTCTGCTCTGCTCTGCTCTGCTCTGCTCTGCTCTGCTCTTCTCTTCTCTTCTCTTCTCTTCTCTTCTCTTCTCTTCTCTTCTCTTCTCTTCTCTCTTTTTCATGTGAAGCGCACTTAACCCACGCTGCTTGCTCCAGTAAGCAACCATTTTTTATTTTACACTAATAGTTCATGGAAGCAGGAGTGGCATCCACATCCTAAACAACATGCTCCTGAAAGCTCCACAAACATTGGCAAGTAATAATAGTTATAGAAAGGCTTCAGGCCTTTTGCTCACAGAGTCACTACGAGTTGTGCTCAGCTCGGCAGCAATCAACAATAGTTCATTCATTAACATAACAGATATTTAAAGTTCAGATGAACCCTGGAATTTTGTATTATGATAATTATTAATTTGAACTAGCTCGGTTCCACAGTCAACACTCTTGGCACCAGAAGCTAGGAAATTAAAAGGCGCATTGCCATGAGAAAGTCTGCTGTTAGGGACCTCTCCAAAGTACTGAAGAGCAATGCTGTCACTCTGGAGACTAAGGTGCATCTGATACAGGCCATGGCCTTTGCTATCACTTGTTATGCATCAGAAAGTTGGACAATGACTAAGGAGGATAAAAGGAGAATTGATGCCTTTGAGCTGTGGTGCTGGAGAAGAGTATTGAGAATACCATGGATTGCTAAGAAAACAAACATATTCATCCTGGAGAGGTTTAACCGGGTGGCTCCTTGGAGGCAAGGATTGTGAGGTTTCATCTAACATACTTTGGATATGTTGTAAGGAGAGGCTGGTCCTCGGAGAGGGATATCATGCTTGGTAGGGTGGAGGGACAGCGCAGGAGGGGAAGGCCCTCTGTGAGGTGCATTGATTCAGTGACTGGGGTAATTGGGATGGGAGTGTCAGAGACAGTGCGATTGGCACAGGACAGAGCAGAGTTTAGGGCTGTTGCACATAGGGTCGCTATGAGTCGCAAGCGACTCGACGGCACATAACAACCACAACAATGTTGTCATTGATGTTGTTAATATAGTCATTAGCATGAGCAGTAGGGATGGCCACACCCTTTTGACTCTGAGGCATAATTAACATCATTAATAATAAGAGTCCAGTGAGCTTTTGTGGCCTAGTGGCAAGAAGCTGGGCTGCAATCCTGAAGGTGTGTGGTTCGAAGGCACCAGCTGCTCTATGGGAGGATGGACAGTCTCTGAAAACCCACTGGAGGGTCAGCTTTGGGTTGGTTCTGACTCAACAGTACACAACAACAATAAGGAGAGCCGACAAAGGAGAGAAAGACTTTCAAGGAAATGGATTACACAGAGATGACACCAGTGAGCTTGAGTGAGAGTGGTACAGGATAGGTCAAGGTTTAGATCTACTGCTCATATGGTTACTATAAGTCTTAATTGACTTGGTGGCAATAACAACGATGATAATATTGATGTTTAATTGGTTGGTTCTGTGCTCCTCAACAGACAGTATACGTAATAATAAAGGATAGGTTTGTTGTTATTGTGTACCGTAGGAATAGAGCTGCCCCATACCTGACCCTCCAGCAGGTTTTCAGAGGCAGTTAATCACATGAGAGATTGCCCATCCTTCTCCCACTGTCCCCAGTGCTGTGAACTCACCTATGGAACAGTTGTGGTTCAAATGTGAACCACGACTCACATGTCACACAGAGATCTCAGCAACTTTACAACCTACCGTCATACCTTCCATTATAGGAACAAATTGACCTTGTGTCTCTATGAGAGATTCCTAACTCTTTGCCTCTCAGGTACCAAGTTGTTTTTCTTACATGCTACTGAGTCAAGTTCAACTCATAGGGACCCTGTGATCAGTAGTTGACCTGAACCATGCCCTATCCTGTGCCAGCCTCATCTCTCATGTACTTGAGCCACTGCGTTCATCTGTCTTCTTGTGAGTCTTCCTTTGTTTTACTCACCCTCCACCTTTGCAAGGTGATGATGTCTTTTTCCAAGGACTGGCCCTCCTAACAATATACCCAAAGGATGTGAGACAAAGTTTCCCATCCTTGCCTGTAAGGAACAGCACCGTGGTACTGAGTCAGACTGGGCATATCACCATGTGCTGGCTGTGTCTGGCCGATACCCTTTGAGTTGCCTGCTCAGAATATGGCTCAGTGCATCTTCCCCTTCTTGTGTGATATCCAGGATAAATTTTGTCAGCTTCATCTTGCAAGTAGCCAGTTGCAAATGTCAACCACCAGAAGCCCTAGAGCCTGCTTGATTGATAGCTCTGACTTAGAAGCAAACTACCCAACGTATACATTCTCAGGCTGAACCCAGGCAGAAGTTTAGACTGGTCAGAGGATTTTTGACAAGACATTTCTAGGGTGAAAATAAAGGAGTGACATTTCAAATTATACACAGAGAAATGCTCAGAACGCAAAGCCCATTTAACTCACGTTGCTTGCTCCAGTAAGCAACTATTATTGATTTTACACTAATAGTTCATCCATTAACTCAACAAATTTTTATTAACTGGTTGCTTTATATTAGGTACTAAGGTAGAAGTGGAAAATTGAATGCAAACCAAGACTGATTGAGCTTCTGCTCTAATTGTTTTTAGTATTGACAACTATTAATTATTGTATTGTTATATTATGAGGACAAGATGTAATTTTGCATTTCAGTTTTAAAAAGGAATAGCCAGGGTTTTAAGTGAGAGGGACACTCTGGAAGATTTCTCTAGCTGATGACGTGTGAGTTGCAGACAAAGAATCTCAATTTAATGACTTCTGTGACCATGCAAATGAGCAGCTCAGTCTTCTTCTTGGTGCCATTAATTTGTAAAAATTCACATTCTATTCAGCCCAATGTTAATAGTATATTTTACACTTATTCTTTAGTTTTACATACTCAGTGTATTTCATCTATCCTCTGTAGATTGGAAGATTATAAAAGACAAATATTTTTTTATTTGTGTACTTTATAGCCGAGTAAGTAATATTTGTATTTCTTATTTTTTTTCCTTTATGGAGTCAGGAAATCCTGTAATGTATGTATGTATGTATGTATGTATGTATGTATGTATGTATTTGTTTATTTATTTTGCAGTCATTTTTCATTCCCCCCCACACTAGTTTATTTATAAAATTAGAATACATTGTTTTCAAGAACACATTCTTTCAATTTGCCTCATCCCCACATCAACAAATTGTCCAATCCCATGATTAACAGCCCTCCTCCTCCTGCACATCCGCATCTCTCTGCTTCCAACCTCTCCACCCGTCTTGGGTCCTTATACTCATTCTACAATAATGATTTTATACAATATTTATCCCTGTGAGACTGAGAAGAAATTGACATTCTTTATTTTTTTAGAAAAATAAATTTCTACTAGTTTATTTATAAAATTTGAATACATTGTTTTTAAGAACAAATTCTTTTCATTTCCCTCACCCCCACCCCCATAAAATTATATAACCTCATAATTAATCCCCCTCCCCTACACATCCGCATCCCTCTGCTTTTATACAATTGTTTTATACAATATTTATCCTTGAGGTACTGAGTTAGTTCACTCGGCATAATGCTTTCCAGTCACTCCCAAGATAGTTAATAATTTACAAAATAATTTCAGAGGAAGATGCTCAAATGGCAAAAAGACATATGAAGAAATGCTCTAAATCCTGGAAGTAAGAGAGATGCAAGTCAAAACCACAATGAAGTAACATCTCACTCCAGTAACAGTGGCAGAGTTTAAGAGGGCAGCAAGTAATAAATATTGGAGAGGATGTGGTGAGAAAGGAACTCTTACACATTGTTGGTGGGATAGTAAAATGGTACAATCATTCTGGAAGGCAGTTTGGCGCTTCCTCAAAAAGCTGAACATAGAAATTACATATGACCCAGCTATTCCACTACCTGGATTATACCCTGAGAATATGATAACTGATGCACAAACTGAGATTTGTACACCAGTGTTCATAGAAGCATTAAAGGAATGGATTGGGAAATTATGGTACATTCACACAAGGGAATACTATGCATGGGCAATGATTTTGTAAAAAACAAATATCTATAAAATATACTAATTTTGAAAGCAATAGATGATGCACAGTTAGTGAGATGCCCTCAAGCTGAGTACAACTTATAGTAACCTTATAAATCCTGTCCTGTGCCATCTTCACAATTCCTGGCACGCTGGAGTCCATATGCCAGTCAGTGACTGTCTCAGTCTACCTGGTTGAGGCTCTTTCTCTCCTTCGCTGACCCTCTGTCCTTCCAAGCATCATTTTTGTAGTTTAGAGCAGGGGATTACAATGTGGAGAAGGAGGTGGTCTTAAAAAGTATTACTGGCTTTATTAGCTCCTATTGAATTAATTTTGAGTTGGTGTCAACCCATGCTCAATGGGACATTGTGATTCTTCAGATGTTCATAGCCTGATTTCTGAAAGTCGATCATTACACCTTTCTCCTTAATAATTTCTCAGTCTTGGTCTGAAAGCTTTGTTGAATCTTATTCATCACAGTAACAACTTGTGAGCTCCCAGTGAGATGGGCTTTGTTCTTTGTGTCATCCAATCATTCAGGAGTCTGCTCACCATTTGGTTTCCTGTTCTTTGACTTCCTTTGCCCCATTTTAGCAACAAGTTCCTTTCCACGGAATCCAGCAGGTGGTAGAAGGTTAAAGCTCTACCTTTGAATCACAACTTACTCCCTTAATGAGGATGGGAATCATTTATTTGTTCTGCATGAACCAGAGTGGATGAAAGACGTAAAGCAGGTCAGCACACAGGTAGCAGGAAGTTAAGAGAGTCTTCTGAGGTGACCTAGTGGCAAGAAGTTGTACTGACAACCTAAAGGCATGTGATTCAATTCTACTAGGTGCCCCACAGAAGGAAGAATGGACAGTCTCCTCCCGTGCAGATTACAGCCTCTGAAAACCCACCAGAGGGTCAGCTGTGGATCAGTTCCAACTTGATGTACATAACAAAAACAGCAATGAGTAGGGGGTTACACTGCCAACCCAAAGGTCCCAAGTTAAAATCCTCCTGCTGCCCCACAGGAGAATGATGGGCTGTCTCCTCCTGTGTGATTTACGAACTCTAAAAACCCAGTAGCGAGTCAACTATGAGTTGGTTCTGGCAGTGTTTGATAGGGACAGAGAGTGATGTAAGAGATGATGTGTCCAACTGATTGGACAATGAATGAATGGAAATCCAAAGTCTATAAATTTTTACTGAAATTAATAATAAATTTAAATAAAATTTTAAAAAAAGAGAGATGATGTGCCAAAAAGGGTATTCGGAGTTTCTAGATCCTTGCAGACAAAGATGATGAACTTTGTCTCATATACTTTAAGCTTGCTGCTTTTGTTGTTGCTCTGTGTCAAGTTGCCTGTAGCTTACAATGATCCTATGTATGATAACTTTGAACCATGCCCTATCCTGAGCCAATCTCACTGTTTGCAACACACCGACTCCCATTACCCCAGTTACTATGCCAACACATCTCATCCCTCTCCTGTGCTGTCCTCCCTCCTAAACATGGTGTCCTTCTCCAAGAACTGGCCCCTCCTGGCAACATGCCCAAAGTGTGTGAGACAGAGCTTAATTCTCGGAGAGGGCCATCCTGCTTGGAAAGGAGAGGAAGACCTTCAACCAGATGGACTGACATACTGACTGCAGCAATGGGCTTGAGTGTATCAGAGATTGTGAGGATAGCACAGGTTAGGACAGGGTTCAGATCTGCTGTTCACAGGGGCACTATGAGTCATACTTGACTCAGTACCTAACAACAACAACCAGGAACGTTAAAATAGAAGCTCAAAGGCACTTGCCCAAAGGGAAAAAATAAATAAATAAATAAAAAGAGGATGAATAAAGATTTTAATAAGCATCATGCTGAATGAACCAACTCAGTCCAATAAGGATAAATATTGTATAAAACCATTACTGTAGAATGAGTATAAGGATCCAGGAAGGTGGGAGAGGCTGGAAGCAGAGGCATGTGGATGTACAGGAGGAAGAGGGGATTAAGCATTGGGTTATACAATTTGATGGGTGAGTGGGTGAGGGAAACTGAAAGAGTTTGTTCAAATTTTATTCATATTTTGTAAATAAACTAATAAGGGGAAAATTAAAAAAACCTATGTAACAACTGGAGATCAGATAGAGAATAAAAAAAAACATAAAAAGATTTTCATGAGCAATACTTAGTTCATCAATCTTTGTATTTCCCAGCTGACATCAGAGCTCAGTTTCTGACAGGCGCTCTCATCTGTCCTGTTGTGAGACTGAAGAAGAGTCAGGTGACCAGATGTTGGGTGGAAAGTTTTAGAGCAAATCACCTTCTCTTCTCCCAGATCTGTCCCATCTATAGTCTTCACAGTTTGACTGATGACCGGACTCTCGTAAGCATCTGGACTCCTGCATCTTTGGCTCCCAGTCAACATGCCATCTATCAGTGATCCAGATGGCTCTCCCTTCAGGTTAGATGCAGGAGCTGATTGCTTTTCACCACCTCTGCGGCCCAGGAGTAAATCTCTGAGTGAAAGATTACATGGAAGAGTTGACTAGTGTGTAAAACAGCACTGTCAACATAAATTCTCACAATGATGACATCTTCTACATTTGCATTTACTCGTTTACAGTCGTTATTGACACTGTGTGGATGTGGAACAAATGAAATGTAGGTAGTACTAATGAAATGCATTTGCAATTTTATTTCATTCTGTTGTTATTTCATTCTAGTTGATGAAAATTTAGATAGCACTTTGTGACTATTCAATGTCATTGAATTGAAAACAACTCAGGGTTGACCCTCCACTGGGTTTGTGAGGCTGTAACAAACACACAAGCAGAGTGTTCATCTTTTCCCCAGGAGACACTAGTATGTGGCCAGGGGCTAATGGCTACCATATTGGACAATGCACATCTAGCTAATGAAATAGTTTTTTATTCCAATAGTATCAATAGTCTGTATGCTACAGTGTGAAACTAGTGCCACCTGTTGACCTGAGAGGTAAACAATACATTTTTTTTATGATGTCAGAAAGTTTCCCTGATAGTGTAGTGTGTCATGGGGGTCAGGTCAGGCTGCAAATGGAAAAGTTGACAGTTAACATCCACCAGTTTCTTCAAGAAAAAAGACTGGCGGTCTCCTGCCATGAGGACTTAAAGCCTCAGAAACCTGATAGGAATTCATTATGAAGTGAATCCACTGGGGAGGAGTGGGCTTGGATTTCAGATTGGATGATGTCAGAATATGAGGGTGGTGGGAGTGGCAGGATGGAGAGAGGTGAAGAGAATGACAGAGAATCATCATGGAAGTCAAGCAATATTGTCACAGGCATGCTGGGTGGATGCCTGAGTGAGTGTGACATGAGAGCTTATCAGCTGCTTTAGGGGAGATGATTAGTCATCAGTTGCTAGGTAGAAATGCCTGGAGCTCTCTAAGAGCAGAAACAAGTGTGAAGTTTTTTTAAATAAAGCTTTGAAATTGTGGTATAGTCACACACTGCAATATTGTGGAACACTCAGGAGGAATGATTTTGAAAAATACTACAAAATTTGGGAGAGACTGGAGAGCATTATGCTGAGTGAACTCAGTCTCACAAGGACACATACTGCATAAGACCATTAATGTAAAAAAATAAGTAAACAAAGCTTTTAAGTGTGATGTTTGTTGTTGTTGTTATGTGCCGTCGAGTCGCTTGCAACTCATAGCGACCCTATGTACAACAGCCCTAAACTCTGCTCTGTCCTGTGCCAATCACACTGTCTCTGACACTCCCATCCCGATTACCCCAGTCACTGAATCAATCCACCTCATAGAGGGCCTTCCTCTCCTGCGCTGTCCCTCCACCCTCCCAAGCATGATGTCCTTCTCCAAGGACCGGTCTCTCCTCACAACATGTCCAAAGTATGTTAGACAGAGCCTCAGAATCCTTGCCTCCAAGGAGCCACCTGGTTTAACCCTTTCCAGGATGAATCTGTTTGTTTTCCTAGCAGTCCGTGGTACTCTCAATACTCTTCTCCAGCACCACAGCTCAAAGGCATCAATTCTCCTTCTATCCTCCTTGGTCATTGTCCAACTCTCTGATGCATAACAAATGATAGCAAAGACCATGGCCTGTATAAGACGCACCTTAGTCTCCAGAGAGACAGCATTGCTCTTCAGTCCTTTGGAGAGGTCCCTAAACAGCAGACTTTCCCATGGCAATGTGTTATGAGTAGACATCAATAAAGGTACTTGCTCTAAGATTTGCCCAATACAGTATATTTTTTTAATTCATTTTGAAGATTTTTTTACTATTATTCTGTTTAAGATATTTTAGTGTATCTGAAAATAGTTTTTAATTACTATCTTTATTAGCCATATGCATTGTGCTTCATGCATGTGCATTGTGTTTTATACCGTCCTTTATTTACACTGTTGTTGTTTTGTACCATTGAATGGGAGCTGACTCATTGCTGACCCTCCAGTGGCTTTTCAGAGGCAGTAAGTTGCGCTGGAGGAGACTGCTCGTCTTTCTCCCATGGAGCAGCTGATGGATTAGAACTGTGTGCCTTCAGGTTGTCAGTATACCTTTTTACCACGAGGCCACCAGAACTACTTTCTCTCCATATAATGAGTAATGAACAGGTAGTGTTTTGGGTTTGTTGTGTGGTTTTTTGTGTGTTTTTTAAGATTTTTTTTTTTTAAATTAATCACCATGGATCTATGCCCACTACTACCCCACCTTTTCAGATCCCTGCTGAATTTTCAGTTACATTCCCCTCTCTGTACTCACCAAACTCTGTCCTCTCAGTGATTCCCCTCTCTTTATTCCTCCCCTTATCCCCCCATTCTCTCTTTGGACATGTACACACATCTTACTTGCAGTCCATCTATTATTACAGTAATGGTTTTATGCAGTATTGTAATTATGAGACTGAGTAATACTCTCTAATCTCTCCCAAGTTGTGTAGTATTTTTCAAAATCTTTGCTTCTAGCAATATTCACCGTTGTAGAAACATGGAACCAGCTCATATGTCCAGCCACATCTGAATGGATTGAGCATGGTTACCTGATGAAATATTACACAGCACTCAGGAGCAATGATTTTAAAACATACTACATAACTTGGGAGAGATTGGAGAGTGTTATATTGAATGAACTAATACACACCAGTAGCAGTATGAGGTGTTTATGATACCAGGGAGCTCTGATGGCCTACTGGCAAGAAGCTGCACTGCAATCCCAAAGGCATGCTGCTTGAATCTACCAGCTGCTTTACAGGAGAAAGATGATAAATCTCCTCCCGTGAGATTACTGCCTCTGGAAACCTGCTGGAGTGTCAGCCAAGGGTCAGTTTTGATTCTATGGTATACGACAGCAGTAGCATTATAACCGATTCTAAAAAGAAAAGCTCAGTTACCATACCAAATGAGAAAATTGGACCCTTTTTTATTACTGTCTTCCTAAGTTATTATATACAGTATTTTGGATTAAATAATAATCACCTTGTACATTTGTTTGCCAACTGAGCCATTCCTGCAGGAGATATTTTCCCAAGTATACTCTGTTAATTTTTTCCACAGCAACATGTTAAAAAAAGATTGGCAGTACAAAAATACCTTGCAGTGACAGAGTGGGGAAGGCACAGTTGGCAAACAAATGTTGATGTCTCACATTATTTGCATAGAATATGGAATATGGTTAATAGCATAATGCAAAGGCTGCACTGAATTGTGGGATAAAGCACTGTATCAGACAAGGTTCTTCTGCAAAACTCAGGATGATCGGATGTGATATAGCATGGAATACCTTTTCATAGAAATATACTACTATTTCCAAAATTGCATGTTAGACATGTATTGGTTAAGAAAATTGCTGCTGAGTACTGTCAAGTTGACTGACTCATGTGATCCAGTGAACACAGAACTGAAACCTGCCCTATCTTGTGTCTTCATCATCCCTGAGAGAGTTGAGCCCACTGCTGTAGTCACTGTGTCAGTCCATCTTCTGGAGTGTCTTCCTGTCTTTCGCTGACTCTCCACCTTCCCAACCATGATGTCCCTTTCCAAGGATTGACCTCTGCTTCTGTTAAATGAAATTGGACATTCTTGCCTCTAAAGAGAACCTCAGTTGAATTTTCTTCAAGACATATTTGTTTGTTCTCTGGGCCATGAGATATTCAGTACTCTTCTCCGACACCACAGCTCTAAGACATCAATGGTTCTGTCCAACTTATTCATTGTCCAATGTTCAAGTGATATCAAGTGATAGAAGAGACCATAGCTTAGATCAAGTGCACTATAGTCTGTAAACTGACGTTATTTTTTTTTTAATCTTTACGATGTTATTTATTGGTTTTAGACTAAAAATGTTCCTTTTTTAAGTTTTACATTAATTTACAAAATTAGAACACATTGTTTTAGACAACAGATTCTTTCAATTTCCCTCCCCCTCCTCCATCAAATTGTACAACCCCATGGTTAATCTCCGCCTCCCCCACACATCCTTTTTTGTCTGCGCCCAACCTCTCCTACCTCTCTTGGATTCTTATACTCATTCTACAATAATGATTTTATACAACATTCTTCCTTGTGAGACTGAGTTAGTGCACTCAACATAATGCTGTACAGTCCCTCCCAAGTTAGGTAATAATTTACAATATCGTTGCTCCTGTGTGCTGCATAGTATTCCACAGGGTTATTTAAGCATAATTTCTCAATCCATTCGTTTGTGGTTGGACATTAGACGGTTTGGGTGTTCTTGCGATGTTGAGTAATGCTGCTATGAACATTGGTTTATAAAATCTCCATTTGTGCCTCAGTTCTCATTTTCTCAGGGTATATCCCAAGTAGTAAAACAGCTGGTTTATATGGAATTTCTATGTTCACCTTTTTGAGGAAGCGCCAAACTGCCTAATTAAAGACACTTTCACATTAAGGACAAGGGTTATTTTGTCCAGCATATACCTGCTTTCTCACATAAATGAATTAGATGAAAGGATGCATTACGTCTGATATTGGTTTCTGGAAGAAATAACCCCCATGAGGGAGAGTAACTTTTACCAAGCATTACAAAAGATTTATATAAAGAACAGACTCAAAAAAGTGTTCTGGTGTCTTAGTGGTAGAGTTCCATGGTCAGCCTGCAGGCATGCAGTTCAAAACCATCAGCTTCTCCAAGGGATAAAGATGGCAAATCTCCTCCTATGCAATTTACAGCTTCAAACCCCCAATGGTATAGTTAACTGTGAGTCAGTTCTGACTTGATGGCACGTAACAACAGCTATAAAATACTAAAGAGCAAGACTGTCAGTTTAACTTTGCCACTGTCATGGTAGTGAGATGGTACCTCATTGTGGTGTTTGTTTATTATTATTATTATTAATTTATTAACAGTTGCTGGTTTTTCATAGGTTTATTGGAGAGTTCTTTTTAAAATTTTCTACTAGTTTATTTACAAAATTTGAATGTATTGCTTTCAAGAACCAATTTTTTTTTATTTCCCTCACCCATCAAATTTTACAACCCCATGATTATTTCCCTCTCTCTCTGCTCATCTTCATCCCTCGGCTTCCACCCTTTCTCACCCATCTTAGATCCTTATACTCATTCTACAATAATGATTTTATACAACATTTATCCTTGTGGGACAGAGTTAGTTCACTCAGCAAAATGCTCTCCAGTCCCTCTCAAGTTAGGTAGTGATTTACAAAATCACTGCTCCTGTGTGCTGTATTGTATTCCATTGTGAGATCGTACCATAACTTCTCAATCCATTCATTTGTGGTTGGACATTTGGGCTGTTTCCATGTTCTTGTGATGTGGATTAATGCTGCTATTAACATTAATGTACAAATCTCCGTTTGTGCTTCAGTTCTCATATTCTCAGGGTATATTCCAAGTAGTGGAATAGCTGGATCATATGGAATTTCTATGCTCAGCTTTCTGAGGAAGCACCAAACTGTCTTCTAGAATTGTTGTACCATTTTACAATCCCACCATCAATATACAAGAGTTCCTTTCTTGCCACATCCTCTCTAACATTTATTACTTGCTGCCCTGTTAAACAGACACATGAAAAAATGCTCCAAATCACTGTCAGTAAGAGAGATACAAATAAAAGTACCAAATAGACTAGACCCCAAAAGAAAAACAGCAAGACATATCATAGTCAAATTCTCCAGATTAAAAGATAAGGATAGACTTCTAAAAGCAGCGCAAAAAACCAAAACCAAAACAAACAAACAACAAACAAACAAAGAACCAAAAAAGAGTTACCTACAAAGGGGAAACAATTTGATTAAGTTCTGATTTCTAAGCAGAAACCATGTGAGCTAGAAGGCAATAACAGCCATGGATCCTATACCCAGCAAAGCTTTCTATCAAATTAGAAGGGGAAATTAGATTCTTTGTAGAAAAGAAGGACCTTAAGGAATTTGAAAAAAAAAGACCAAAATGGCAAGAAATTTTAAGTAACTTCCTACACACAAAGTAAGAGTAAATGGACCATTGTAACAAGAAACAACAACAAAAAAACCAAAATAGCAAAAATAAGACTTGGCCTGAAAATAATCACACTTAATGTGAATGGACTAAGTGCACCAATTAAAAGAAAAAGAGGAACAGCATGGGTAAAAAAAAAATAAAAAAAGCAGACAAAAAACAACGATCAGTAAGTTGCATAAAAGAGACATACCTGAAAAAAGCAAGAGAACTACAGACTCAAAATCAAAGGCTGGAAAAAAATGTACCAAGAAAATGGCAACTTATAAAAAGAAGGAATGGCAAAACTGATATCTGATAAAATAGATTTCATAATGAAAACCACCATTGAACATAAGGAAGGGCATAACATACAAATTAAAAGCACAATAGATTAAGAAGACATAACCTTGGTCAACATTTATGCACCAAATGATAGACCTGCAAAATGCATTAACCAAACTGAAGAGAGAAATAAACAGAACCACAATAGTGGTGGCAGATTCAACACACTGCTATCACCAAAGGATAAGTCAACTCAAACTCAACAACAATGAAGAAGATCTCAACTATACAATCAGCTAACTTGAACTTGTGGTTGTATTCAGAGTACTGCACCACACTAAAACTCAATTCACATTTTTCGAGTGCATATGATACATTCTCCAGAACTGATCATATGTTAAGACACAAAGCAAGCCTCAAAAATTAAAAAAACCCAACCTTGAAATAATAAAAATATTTTCTCAGACCATAATGCCATAAAACAAGAAATTAACCACAGAAGGGTAAAATTTACAAAACCACCCATGTGGAAATGAAATAACTCTCTGCTAGAATATTATTGGGTTATAACAGAAATAAAAAAATGAGATTCAAATTTTTTTGAAGCAAATGATAATGAAAGTGCAACCTACCAAAACCTCTGGGATACAGCTAAGGCAGTCTTTAGGGGCAATTCATAGCTATCGGCACACACATAAAAATGGAAGAATAAAGAATCAATGATCTAACTCAACACCTTCAGCAAATAGAAAAAATCAACAATCTAATCCTAACCTCTAAAAGAAAAGAAATTATAAGGACAAGAGCTGAAATCAATCAGATAGAAAACAGAAAAACAGGGGAAACCATCAAAAGACAAGGAGCTGATTTTTTTTCAAAAGGGTGAGTAAAATTGACTAACCACTGGCAAATTTAACAACAACAACAACAACAACAACAACAAAAAAGCACAAATAACCTGATTAAGAAATGATAGAGGTGACATCACAACAGAACCAGATTAAATTAAATCGATAATATCAGAATACTATGAAAAGCTATACTCTGATAAATTTGAAAACATAGAGGATATGGACAAATTTCTTGAAACCCATCTCCTACCCTGATTGACAAGAACAGATATAGAAAACTTGAACAGACGCATCACAAGAGAAGAAATTGAAAATGTCTTTAAAAACTTCCTCATAAGAAAAGTCTTGGACCAGATAGCTTCACAGCTGAATTCTACTAAACATTCAGAGAGGATTTAGCACCTATTCTACTTAAATTATTTCAGCAAATTGAAAAAAGAAAAGCAGCACTTCCAGAGTCAATATATCTCATGAATATAGATACAAAAATCCTTAACAAAATCTTAACCAATAGAATAAAAAAGCACATAAAAAAAATACCATGAACAAGTAGAATTTATAACAGGTATGCAAGGATGGTTCAACAGAAGAAAAACAATTGATGTGATTCACTATATTAACAGAGTGAATAACAAGAACCATATGATCTTAGCAATTGATGCAGAAAAGGCATTTGACAAAATTCAACACCCCTTCCTGATAAAGACACTCAGCAAAATTGGAATTGAAAGGAATTCCCTCCACATAGTGAAAAGAATATATGCAAAACCAAGAGTCAACATCATTCTCAATGGAGAAAGACTAAAACCATTTTTCTTGCAAACAGGGACCAGACAAGGATGCCCACTGTCACCATTTATCTTCAATATTTTATTGGAAGTGCTTGCTAGGACAATACAACAAGAGAAGGGGGGAGGAGAGGTATTCAATCAGCAAAGAAATGGTTAAACTGTTGTTATATGCAGATGATATGATAGTGTACACTGAAAACCCCAAAGACTTAACAAAAAACAGAGTTAATAGGCCAGTTTAGTAGAGTGGTAGGATATAAGATCAATATACAAAAATCAATAGCATTCCTCTAGAGTAACAAAGAAAACTCAGAGAAGGAAATCAGGAAAGCAATACCATTTACAATAGCCAACCATAAACTGAGATACTTGTGAGTGAACCTAACTAGATATACAAAAGTACTGTACAAAGAAAACTATAGAGCATTTCTGCAAGACACAATAAATGACCTAAAGAAATAGGAAAATGTGCCCTGTTCATGGATAGGAAAACTCAATATTGTGAAAATGAAAATTCTACCAAAAGCAGTCTACATGTTCAATACAATCCCAATCCAGATACCAAATTCATTTTTCAGGGAGATTCAAAAGGCAATTTATCAAATTTATTTGGAGACGCAAGAGACGTCGAAAAGCAAAACACTTCTGAGAAAAAAAAAATGAGGTTGGAGGCAGAGCACTCCAAAACCTCGAATAGTACTACACAGCAGTAGTAACCAAAGCCACATGATACTGGTAAAATGATAGGCACATAGACCAATGGAACAAAATTGAGAACCCAGAAATAGACCCAGCTACCTATGGTCAATTGATATTTGACAAGGAAATCAAAGCTATCAAATGGGGAAATGACAACTTCTTCAACAAATGGTGCTGGCAAAACAGGACTTTCACCTGCAGAAAGCTGAAACAGGATCCTCATCTTACACCATACACAAAAATTAACTCAAGGTGGATCACAGACCTGGGAGTAAAGCCAAAAACCATAATATTCATAAGAGACAAACTGGGATCAAGCATAGAAGCACTAGTCCAAGGTATGAAGAGACTGCTATATACAGCAAGAAATGCACAATCTGAAGAGGATAAAATTGATGAATGGAACCTTATAAAGATTACATCAATGTGTGCATCAAAAACTTTTTTCCAACAAGGTGAAAGAAAATCTACAGACCGAGAACAAACATTTGGTGATTCCATCTCAGATAAGAGTCTTATAAGAAAAGTTTGCAGAATCCTCCTGGGCCTCCACAAGAAAAATACTGATAACCCAATTACAAAATGAACAAAAGACGTGGAAAGAATTTTTATAGAGGAAGATATTCAAATGGCAAACAGACACATGAAGAAATGCTCCATATCACTGGCAATAAGAGAGATGCAAATCAAAACCACAATGAGGTACCATCTCACTCCAGTAGCAGTGGCAAAGTTTAACAGGGCAACAATTAATAAATTAGAATTAACTAGAATTAATGTCATTTAAGTCTAAAATATTATTATTTGAGTTTGTTCTTCTATAAATTGAGAGAGAAGAAGCTTCAGCAATTGGATCATGTCAGCTCTGAGTTCTTGTTGGTCACAGAGAAGGAAAATAAATATTTGTGCTTGTTGTCTTGCTGTTAAGTTTTGTTAACCCCCAACCATAGTGACTCTAAGGTACTTCCTGGGAGTTGGTTGTAGATCCAAATAAGATGAAATTGGTGACAACTAGTCTTTCCTCTATCTGTCATGTTATTGCCTATTGGCCCAGTAATGAGAATTTTGATAATTATTATATTTTTTATGTTGAGGTGTAATCCGTTTTGAAAGCTATACTCTTTGATCCACTTCAGTAAGTGCATCAAGTCCTCTTCACTTTCTTCAAGCTAGGTTGTGTCATCTGCGTATTATGCTGTTTCCTTAATTGATACGTTTGCAATAATTTATGTTGTATGACATCTTTACCTAGAAAAATCTAGTACCATTTTCTTGTGCACTGGAATATACCTATATTAAGTTTATTAAGATATAAAATAGCAGTTGGAGTTGCTTTTCCTTTAGACTCTTGTTCCCCTTTCCAGTCTTCCTTAGAATCTTTCCTGTATTTTTACTCTCAGCATTTCTCGTCTCTTACCTCTTAAACATGTACAGAGTTATGAATTTTATTGTAGAATTTGGTTGGGAATGACATAGGAGAAGGAATATCAATCAGGGTGATATAGTGATAAATGTATTGACCTGCTAACCATAATATTGGAGGTCTGTGGTTACCAAGAGGTGCCTTGCAAAAACATCATTCCCTACTCCCAAAAGATCAGCCTATAAAATCGAATGGAACACAGATCTGCTCTGACATTCATGGGGTCACTATGAGTCAGAACTGACTCCTTGAAAACGGGCTATGATATAGAAAATGCATTTGGTCTACTTTGTCATCCTTTCTTGTATAACTATGCCATGATTTTTCTAGCAATTGTTTGTCTTTCCCCCAAACACATGTCCTAGAATCCTCGTCATCATGTGTGTTTGCAGTAGTGACATCTGATGATATTGAACCTGTTTTCTTCCACTGCAGGAGCTATGCCTGTCCCAGACCAGCCTTCATCAGCCTCGGAGAAGACCAGCTCGCTGAGTCCTGGCTTGAACACCTCCAATGGGGACGGTTCCGAAACAGAAACCACCTCGGCCATCCTTGCCTCGGTCAAAGAACAGGTAGAAAATGTTCATTTTTGTTACACGTACATATGAGCAGATTTAAAAACTGGATGCTCTCAATTATGTGGTGCCAGTTAAGTTCATTATATTGGATGCAAATCAGAAGGTTGCAGGTTATTTGAATATAATATATGAGTATTAAAATGTGATTATTAATTGCTTTGACTTCTGTCTTGTTATTTGGAAAAATATTCCTTAGAACACATGTACACATACAATCATTTCAGGTTCTCTATAGGTAAAATTTTTGACAGGCTTTTTATTTCTGGTATTCATACCTTTAAATCAGTTGTACCAAGTAATCAGTGTTCCAAAATATAAAATCTAGAAATCTATCCAACTAGATCAAGGATGTGTAATCACAGAGAAATACATGTTAGGCCAAAGCAGATTCATCTTCCCAATGTCTCAGAGGTGGCTCTGGAAGTGTATACTTAAGGATTGTCCATGTGGAACTAACAAAAGCTTGGATGATTCCCCTTTCAACATTATTTTGTTGTAAAGATGAATGAGTAAATCATTTGAAGGTTTTAGTTAAAAAGAATTCATTTCTTAAGAATCATATATATCTTACAAATAAAGGAAGCTAGCAAATTATAGGGAAACTGTATGATCAAGATTCTTTCATTCATATCTGCTAAGTTTGCACTTGAATATAAATCTGCTTTTCTGTAAAACCCCCCAAGTTTTGGTTTTCTGTTTGGATCCTGTGTTTTGGTTTTGTGATTCTGTGATGGTGAAAAAAGCATCAGGAATGGATGAAAGTGATGTCACTCATCCTGTGCTTCAGAACATCTCAGCAGAACAATAGCCTAACGTGATCCAGGCATGGATGGATCATTGATCAAACAGTGTAGAGGCTCTGGAGGAACCTGGTTTTGTTTAATACATAGGAACTGATTAAGGAAGCATAAGATTAAACCTGAATATGCATGCCATCAATAGTATGTCTAAGGAAACGTCTCCTGGGCAGAAATCATGTGATTGGTTGGAGCAGTTAAGTGGGTGGAAAGAAGAGAGTTTAGGTGATTCAGTGGTATCATTTATGAAAAAGAGAAGTGAGTAGAAAAATGGATGAGACATTTGTTGTACCACTTGATTGCTTTGCTTTCAAATGTGTGCCAGGAGGATTTTAAAAGCATATTTCTGAAGGGTAATAGAAAAGTAAGGTCCACATTCCTCTTCTCCTTACTCACATTACTATGTTGATAATGTTGGGTTTTGCTATGAGTTCTTATTCTGGTGTTATCTAGAAATCTCACTAGGATTCTAAATAGACTAGTTGTTGTTGTTGTTGTTATGTGCCGTCAAGTCGTTTGTGACTCATAGCGACCCTATGCACAACAGCCCTAAACCCTGCTCTATCCTGTGCCAACCGCACTGCCTCTGACACACCCATCCCGATTACCCCAGTCACCGAATCAATCCATCTCATAGAGGATCTTCCCCTCCTGCGCCGTCCCTCCCCCCTCTCAAGCATGATGTCCCTCTCCAAGGACCTGTCCCTCCTGGCAACATGTCCAAAGTATGTCAGACGAAGCCCCAGAATCCTTGCCTCCAAGGAGTAACTTGGTTTAATCCTCTCCAGACTAGTAGCAAAAATAAAATGACTTCTCAAAATCTTTGATGAGACTGCAGTGAAAACATATTGTAGACCTTTTTTTTTGTTTGTTTGTTTGTTTTTGGTGTCTGGTTTTGTTTTTTTTTAATAAGAAAGATCAGTGTTCATTTTGGAGCACCAAAGGCTGAACTTTTTCATGGCTGAAGACTAACATGAGGAGGACCGAAGCCTGTCCTCAAGCTTCTAGTTTGGGTAGAGCCACTTGGATATCCCATGGCATAGAAGTGGTTATTGAACTCTTAGGGCAGTGTCTGCTTATATGAAAGAAGAGGTCACCAAGCAGGGAATTTCATGAGCTTCCACGAGGTGGAGGGAGCATTGCTGGCCTAGTGGCAAGAAGCTGGGCTGCAATCCCAAAGACATGTGGTTTGAATTCCAATAGCTGCTCCACAGGAGAATGGGCAATCTCTTCCATGCAATTAACTGCATCTGAAGATACCTCCTGAGGATCAGCTATGGATTGGTTCTGACTTGATGGTTCTTAACAACAACTACAACCACTATGAGGTGATTTTCCTGCCCTGGAGGGTCTTTGTCCTAAACTAGTGTTGAGGTTTCATTTCTCTGATTTTCTCAGATATAATCTTCAGGTATATCTAATTCTTAGCATTAAAGTTAAGTCGAAATATGAAAGCTGTGTGGGTGTGTATGCCAAGATTAAGAAAAGTGACTTTAAAAAGTGAATTATCCTTTATGATTCTAAATTGCCATATGTTCAATGTATTAATAAATCTATTCACTGTAGAAGATCGTTGTCTTTGTTCAATGTAGGTCATTAATGAAATAATCTTTATTGAGTTACAAATTATTATTATTCATTTAAGGAATTTCAAGGAGGAGATTTGATGATGTGTCATATTTTTTTCTTCAGCGTTAGGTCCAGCCCGCTGCAAGACAATGAGTATTGTAATAAAAGTAGTGTATATTGTAATGTAGCAAAGCACACAAGTTTTGGTTTATTGTAGTAAACCAAATCACACTTTTTTTTCCCTTTCCAACATAGGTGAAAGGTTTAACAACACTGTTCTGCAGTCTTTTAAGCATGCACTAGCACTATGAAAAATAAAATTGAAATATTGTAAGAATCATCAAAACATAATAGAGACATGAGGTAGCTCGTACTGTTGGGAAAATAGCACCAGTAGACTTGCTGGATACAGGGTTATCCCATACCTTCAGTTTGTAAAAGGAGCAATATCTGCAAAGTACAATACAGCAAAGGAGAATGAAATGAAGTCTGTCTGTAAGCTCATCCTGCCTGTCTCGTGGGAGTCAGGCTGAAGGAGAGAAGTGATTCTTTTTGATAGCAGACCAATATTCTAAGATGACTGTCACGTAATAAATTGCCTAATTACTCATTCAATGAACATATGGAGCATCTTTCATAGAAATGATCCAGCAAAATGTCATTAAGGAAATACATAATGAAAACCCAGACTGATAGAGTATATTGGAATATATTTTAATAACACTTACAAGAAGAGTTCTTATGCAGGTGTTAATATTCCATGGAAAAACATTATAATTTATATTGAAATATAGTAAAAAAAATTATATGTATAGTGACTATACTACGTTGTTGTTGTGTTAAGTGCCTTCAAGTCGTAGGCTTGTATAACTTTCATCATTTCTCTAGGTTCATAGGGTTTCCGGAGGCAGGCTATTTTGAAAGTGGATGCCACTCCTGCTTCCAAGAATATACTATATATAGAGAGAGGAATTTTAGCATGCACAAGAAGTGACTTTGGTTCCACATAGTATCTATTATTATAGAAATCTTTGTTTTTTGAGGGTTTTGTTGTAAAAATTACTTACTTTTGTATGCAAAGGTCTTTATAGGAGGGTTTCTCTTTGGTCATGAGTGTCCATTTTTATTAAAATGTTAACTAATAATATTAACTTTCATATCAACATATCCAGTACCATGGTTTGTTCTTTATCGCATATGTAATTTTCTGTGTCTTAGAAACTTATC
>NW_006399875.1:8656937-8658787 GCF_000299155.1 Elephantulus edwardii | reverse complement strand
ATTGGCACAGGACAGAGCAGAGTTTAGGGCTGTTGTACATAGGGTCGCTATGAGTCGCAAGTGACTCAACCGGACCAGCACATAACAAGAACAACAACAAAAGAGATATGAGAAGGACTTAGGGGTTTGTTTATTTTTGTTTCTGGTTTGGTTTTGTTTTTTTTTTTAAAGGAGAGGCGTTCTTCCAGCAGAGAAAGGTAAATTAATGATTGTTAATAAAGAATACATTTAGGGGAAAAGTCAGTTCTGTAGGTGAATGTATTTGGGATCCAGTGTGAAAGTAAAAGGATTGACCTTTGAACAAAGAGACTTTAATGATAAGAGCAAACTGTCAGGACAAAGATTCAGACAGCCCGGTACCTTAGGACTATTCAGTTGAAATATATTTGGATTCTGAGATGAGGACTTCTCCAGAGTTAGGAGGGAAAAAATTGTTGAAGTTGAGGGATACAAGTATTGCCATACTGGGTCTTAGAATCAACAAGAGTTAAAGTGCAAAGGCATAAGTGAAAAAAAACCAAAACACTAAAAATAGTATGGTCAATGGATTTGGGATCAGAATGAATATAAACATTTTTGACATTGATATTTCAACTATTTAGCTGGCCATAGAAATAGTTCTAGCTTGAGAATGCTGTGCTTCAAAATTAAGGATTTGGAACTCGTGGTAATCTTACAACTTAAGTTATGTCTCTTGAAGTAAAAGATTAAAACTTGAGAGGAAGGATGGCTGTCTAGGTAAACCCTGAAATCTCACGAGGATGACAGAATGAGGATGCGGCAGCAGTAATGAGAGTGATGTCAATGGTCACCAGTGGTGGGAGGTGAGGCAAGTTCGTCTCCTGACTGTGGCAAGTACCAACAAGTGTGCTTGTGAGTCTGACAAAAGCAGCCACCAGAGGATTCATGTGTAGGTTTTCTTAAAATTCTTCTTCTTTTAACACATTGCTGCAAATGATATCTATAAATGTGTTTCTAAGCATGGTCTCAATTTAAAAGTGTGTGGCAACGTGTTAAATTGTTTATATTTTGGGATATACTTTTAGGGAATTCATGTTATATAAAATGAGTATTTTCTCTTAAATCAATATGAGTAACTAAACACTTTGTGCTTATGAAAACCACGACTTTAATGCACATCTCTTTCATTCCAAATGACATATACTGCATTTGACCTCTTATTTTCTACCACAAGTAACCTTCTAAAGGTTTTTCTTATGTAAGTTTGAAAATGATTGGGTTATTTTTAGAATCTTTAGATCTCAAATAGTTCATTGGGTTTTATATATTATTGCAGCTCAGACCAATCTTATTTTATGATTCGTTCTACCATCCAAGTACGTTTTGATAATGAGGAGTTGAAATAGAAAATTTCTAGGTATATAGCGGTATCTGTCATCATGCCATTTCTGTTCCATTTCTTTTTTTTGTTAAGTGAGTATAGAGTGCTTAGGATTGTACCTTGCAGATGATGCTGACATACTGGAGTGTGTCTTCAAATATTTAGTACTACAGTTAGAAATACAAGACAGTCATATATAAAGAGTTATAAAATATAAATAACAGGATCTGGAATTTTAAGAAAAGCTCTATAAATGTATTATCCAATTCCCTAAGATTTATGGACAAAGTGCGTAAAATTCATAGCATGTGTAACCTTAGACCTGCTTTTGAAACATTATGCTGAGTAAAATACCTCACTCACAAAAAGACAAATACTGCCTAGGGCCACTGTTGTAGAATGGGACTGACATCAGGGTTGGGGTAAGACTGAGGAAAAACTGGATAGGTTATGGATACTGAATTAAACTAGATGAGGGAGAGAACAGTTTAAAAGCGACATATGATAG
>NW_006399875.1:8639223-8656318 GCF_000299155.1 Elephantulus edwardii | reverse complement strand
CCACTAGAAGTCATAAATAACTCCACAGGAGTAGGCTTTGAATTTTTCAAGCTGATATCAACCTCTCCAGCTTCCTCTTGCCAGTATAAACCTACAGATGTGGCCTGGAGGTCCATTACTTCCAGTGGGTATTTCATTTGAGCCAAGAGCAAAGGCTACCTTAAGTAAGTCTAGATCCTTTGACCCACGCTGGCTTTTATCTATTATTTTTCCTTAGGTTCTAGGTTTATCTATATTCTCCTTCAAGGACTCTTACCCTGATCTTCCAGTGTTAGGTTCATTGTCATTCCTCTGTGCTCACAAGGTGCTTGTTCCTGTCACACTTCTCATTCCTTACTTGTCTCCTTAATAAGCTATACACACTTGAAGTCCAGGAATAAGTATCCAAAGCTAACACCATGTCGGGTTAGAATATATATAATTTAAATGTAGTTGAAGAGAAATATATAATGTGCTAGACTTAAAACAGGGAGGCATTTTGGAATTCTTATAGTGGCCCATTTTAAAGAGTAAGCTCTTAAAATTAAAATTGTAATGAGTATGTAGATTGTGTTATATGCATACACTAGTCCCAAGAAAGTATTTAAATAGGTACAGCCTTTTTAAAATGTAAAAACGTTTTATTCTTTAACTTGTAGTTGATCATGACATTTTAAAATTTAGCTCCTGCATTAACCCTGTATGACACAAAGAGTGAGAAAGAGTGAATCATTAATTGCTCCTGACTTGTTCAGTTCTCTTACTGTGCCACATATCACTGCAAAACCTTTCAGATTGATTGGTATGACTCTTTTTTTGTAACAGTAGTTTCTGATAACACAATGTGGAAAATGAACTACAAATAATTAATTTTCAGACCATATTTTGGAAAAGCATGTTATGAAAATAATGATGAAACTATCATCCATGAAGAAGAGGAAATTAAAACAGCCACAGAAAAGGTCAAGAAGATAAAGAAGGATTATCTGCAAAGACTGGTGAACTTTATACTCGTTTACTCAAAGAAGAAAAAGAATTCTACATATCTTAATGCCATGCGTTGAACTTTCTTCCAGTTTTCAAAATTAAAATGAGGATTATTGGATTGTTGATTTTTAAATATGTTTCTTGTTTAAAGACAAATAAGGATTGAAAAAGAAAAATAAAAAATATATATTTCCTTCCTACTTTTCAGTGAGAGACCGTGGATGTTATGGAGGGTAGTGGTTGTCTGTTTCAGCAAGTGAATTGAGATGTTCAAGTATTAGTGGAAGGTGTTTAGAACTGAGTCACAGAAAATGGTATAGCTCATGGCAAATGGGAAGTCCAGATGAGGAAGACAGAATTCTAGGGTGATCGAGGATTAGAAAGCCTTCTGAATATTGTATATAGAGAAGGCAGATGCTACTACCATCCAGTTATTGTTAGGTGCTGTTGAGTTAACTTGACTCATAGCAACCCTATGAACAACAAATCAGAATGTTGCTCTGTACTGTGCCATTTCATGATCTCTTTCATGTTCAAGGTCATTGTTGTAGTCACTGTTTCAGTCTGTCTCACTAGAGTCTTCTTCTCTTCCATTGACCATTTTCTTTCCCCAGCATATCTTTTGCCAAGGACTAGCACCTCCTGACAATAAGCCCAGACTATGGAAGATAAAGTTTCACCATTCATGTACATGTTCAGAGTGCTTTTTGCCAGCACCGTAATTCAAAGGTATCAATTCTTCTTTATTTTTAATTATTTATACTCCAGATATCACATGCATAGGAAGCACTTAAAAATACAATGGCATGATTCAAATACACCTTAATCTTTAAGCAGAAATTCTTGCTCTTTAGCACTCTAAAGAGGTCTTTTACAGCTCCAGCTCTTAATGGCCTTACATTGCCTAGTATTTTTGCCAACTTCATAATCTTTGGGATATTTGAGTCCATTCATACTATTTTAAAAAACAAACAAACAAAAATTTCCCTCCTTTTTGCCTACTTCTCCTAACCTCCTCACTTTCAAGCAACATTGTGTTATCTGCATAATGAAGATAATTGCTGAGTCCTCCAATCCTGACGCCACCTTCTTCTTCTTAAATCCAGCTTCTCAAATAATTTACTTAGCATACAGATTAAATATATATGGAGAAAGGTCACAACTCTGACACACACACTGTTACTAACAACTTGACTTGCTGCAGACGATTAAATATTGCAGCCTTCAATATGAATTGCATCTCATTGTCAAGAAAACAAAATCTTTTCCATTGGACTCATAAGAAATACCATGATAGATGGTGAAAAAAAGGGAAGCTATTAATGATTTTATCTTACTTGGATCCATAATCAGTATATGTGATATCAGCAGTCAGGAGATAAGGAGGGAGACATATTACATTGGGAAAGTCTGTGGTCAAGGACCTCTTCAAGTTATTGAAGAGCAATGATGTCAGTTTGAGGACTAAGGTGCACCTGATTCAGACCATGATTATTTAAATCACTTCCTATGCATCTGAGAGCTGGACAGTGACTAAGGATGACAGAAGAAGAATTAACAGTTTTGAACTGAGAAAAATATTGAATATCCCATGGACTGTCAAAAGAACAAACATATGTCTTGGAGAAGGTGCAGCTAGAGTTCTCCTTGGAAGCACAGATGGTAAAACTTCACCTTGCATTCTTTGGACATGTTGCTACGAGAGGCTGTTACTTGGAGAAGAACAGCATGCTTGGAAATGTAGAAGGAGGGCAAAGGAGGGGAAGACTGAGTTAGGTTGACAGTGACTGCAGCAGTGGTTCTATTGTATTACATATTGTGAGGAAGGCACAGGATAGGATAGGGTTCAGATCTGTTGTTGGTTCATAGAGTTGCTACAAACTGTACTCAATAGCACCTAACAACAATAACAACTACCTTACCAACCATGATGTCCTTTTCCAGAAATTGGCCTCTTTTAATGGCATATCATCAGTAAGTCAGCCAAGATTTTATCACCTTTGTCTAATTCTTCTAGGATTAATTTGTCATTTGGACTACCTGTGATATATTCACTATTCTTTCCAACACCACAGTTCCAATGCACAGCTTCTTCTGTCTTTACTTTTCATTGTTTAGCTGTCATATGCCTATGATGTAATTAATATTGACTTTGGTGGGGCTTACTATATATATCTTAGCATTTACATCACATACACACTCCTCCTACACCAGACTAGTATCCAGACTACTGTGACTCATTGTAACCCACCATTGGTTTCAAAGTCTGTGTATCTTTATGGGAATAGTCCGTTCCTTCCTGGAACAGTTAGTGAATTTGAACAACTGACCTTTTGGTTAGCAATTTAATGTCTTAAACAATACATAGTCTGACCAAACAGGTTCTTTAGATGTTTGTTTAGCAGGGTGCAGAAAGAAAATAATGGTGTATTTAGGGGCAGTGGGTGGTTGGGGAGGGAAGTTTCCAAAGCTGCAAATTTTATTGTCAGAGATGCTTCCTATTTCTTCAGCAGCATTGTGAACGACTGACATTTGAGTTAAAAGTCTCTCTCTTAAATCTTTGTAAATGTTCATTAAAATTAAATAAAATGGAAAAAAATCAGGATTAAAAGAAAAGAAAAAAAAGGTTCTCTTTTAGACAGTAGTGCCACCAGGGCTGCATCACAGTGTATAAATATCCTGGAGTTCCATGTAGGAAAAACAGGGGTGGTCAGGTGGAGTAATTGGGCGGGACTAATTCAGTGTAAAATGGATATATTTCCACATGGAACTTGTATATTAGATAAATGAAGATTTGAACTAGAGATCTAAGAGGCGGGAAAAACACCATTAATACATGTATTATTATTAACAATGAATATTAGGAGTTAGCAATTCTGCCAAATTATTACGTTCTCTCTCTCATATATGCAAACATGTGCTTTAGTCTTCCCTATATGTGACTTTGAAATTTTCTTCTAAAAGTAAATTTGACCTTCTAAATTTTAGTTTTGAACTCATCTTAAAACACTATATGCTTGTCTTTCTAGTAAATCCAAGCTCCATTCTTAAACTTAGCTCACTGAGTAGGCTTCCAATCAGTATTATTGACAGTATTTGTTATAAAGCACTGGAGGCTAGGATGAAAGAAAGGAGAATACAGTAAGGTTTTAGGTGTTAAATTAGCAGAGAAACGTGTGGGGTCTGTAACATGACTTTATTTCATTCAAAGGCCACTTTCATATTTGTCGTTAGAAGTCATCAATAATCAGCCTTGAAATCACAATGAATACTTTTAAGTAAGATATTTTAATACTTTTATGATTTTCTACTGTAAAAGTAATTCACTACCATTGTAGAAATGTATAAAACCTTAGAAAGGAATACAGATGAAAATTTTATGTGAGAATAATATCATGACTAGAAGTAGTTGAAAGCTGTAAGAAAGGTAGACTTCCAGGATTGTAATATGAATATAGAGGGCTTTTATGGTGATACATAGTTATTTTTGCAAAATATGTTACTTTATGTTTTGTCTTTGTTTCTATACACATTTTAAGAGCCTTTTTAAATCTCATTAGTTAATATGTGGTCTAGTGTTAAGAAGCCACCCTACACCCAAAGGCACATGGTTGAAATCCACCAGCTGCTCTGTCTGAGAAGGATGGGCAATCTCCTCATATGTGGCAAAGCCACTGGATGGCCAGCTATTAGTGAGTTTTGACTCAATGCACAGAACAACAATAGCTAATATGTGAGACAGATCTTCTGGTGCCATTGAAGTTACAGCAAAACAATGTAGGACGCCCTTTCTGCTCCAGCTACGGCAGCAACGCCTGTGGCCGAAATGGAGACCTGATGTGAGATGAGACCTTGAGGGGGAGAGCCAACATTTGCAGGACTGAGAACTTGGTTGGACAATTGAGGAAGGGAAGGCACTATTGACAGGACTGAGAACTTGGAAACCACTGGTCTGGACGTGTGAGGCTTGGTGTTTGAGGATGAGGTGACTGTGTGTACATTTTGGGAGCTGGCTTAACTGTATTCTGTTATTAATCTGGATTATAAAGTTTGACATCCCCAATTTAAAAAACAACAACACATTAATATGCTAAACATGTTTTCAAATTCAGTCTTTAAGACAGCAGCACATTATTATCTCACTGTGTTGTAATCTCCAAATCTACATGGAGGGTGTCCTTTAGCTCCTTCTATATTTTACCAACTCCCAGCATTCATTGGTGTAGGGCAGAATAGTTACAATCTCAAGATTGGCTGGTTGGTTGCACAGTTGTTAAAGAACTTGGTCACTAAGCAGATGGTCAGTATGGTTCAGTCTCTTTGTGGAAGGAAACAAGGCAGTCTGCTTCCAAAGATTGACAGCCACAAAAGCTTCGTGTGATGTTCTGTTCTGTCCTGTTGGTTTGTATAAAGTGGAAGCACCTCAGTGTTGATGAGTGGGTTTAGTTTTGTTTTCATGGTTGCTTCCAGTCATGACTGACTTCTTCACATAACTGTGTCCATTCTGTGTCTGTCCTTTTATTTCAGCTATTTTGAAAAGAAGTCATATTTAATTAGAGCCCACCCTCATCCAATGATGGCAGCAATGGACTTAGGTGTGTTAGAGGTGATGAAAATGGCACTAGCCAGGATAGGGTTTAAATCTACTGTATATGGGGTCACTAGGAGTTGTGCTTGACTCAGTGGCACCTAACAACAATAACTGCTCCAGTGTGACCTCTTTTTTTAACTCACGACCTATTTCTAAACAAAGCCTTATTCATGAGTACCATGAATATGGTCAGCATTTGAACCTTTCTTTTTGGGGACATAAATCAACCCATCACACTCCTCCATGGGAATCCAATTGAAAATGACATCAAAGAGCTTCCAAGCCATATTGTTCCTGGGTAATATATGTGAAGGAACAATTGCTGCCTTTGAATTGTAGTGTTGGTGAAGTCAATAAATGGACCATGGGTTGCTGAAAGAACAAGTCAACCTATCTTGGAAGAAGTATAGACAGAATGCTCTTGCATGTTGTCGGGAGAGGCTGGTCCTTGGAGAAATACATAATTCTTGGATATTAGAGGGTCAGTGAAAAAGAGGAAAACCCTCAAAGAGATGAATTGACACAGTGACTACAAGGGTGGGTTTAAGCAAGGCAGAGATTGTGAGGAGAGCCCTGAACCAGGCAGGGTTTCCTTCTCTTGTTGCTGTGGTTACTGTGAGTCAGAAGGGACTCAGCAGCTCCTAACATCATCAACTGTGTCTGAAGGAAAGTGTGTGAAGTGAAGGCATGTGATGAGTTAAAGAAATTATCATTCCACTGAGGAGCATCCTTTCGCTAAGACTCAGCCTCTGGGACCACTAGTTAAGGCTCAGCGGCACAGGTTTACACACCTGAGGCAGCCCATGGATCTTGTTCAAGGTGTTGTCACTCAGGAACAGTCATAAAAAGCAGGAGCAAATCCCTGTCCTGGCTGGAAATGACCTGCTCTGGGCCCTGCTCCCAGAGCAGAAAGAAGATTACCATCCTCCTTTCTTCCTAATGACCGGTTCTGACTCTGACTTTTTGCTAATGGCCTCGGGAAGCAGCTGGACTACTTGTCTAATTACTAGCAGGAAGGAGGACTCAATAACAATAAGACCAACACACACAAAAAATTGCTTCAGGCAGGTAATCTGCAGCTTTTAGATAGACAGTACTAAATAGTGCCATTCACCAAGTCAGTAGATTGCATTATCTGGGGAGGCATTTTGCAGCTTACAAAGCCTGGAAGGCCTGTTGCGTGAAGAGGCAGTGTTCAAAATTAAAATTACCTGAGTCAATCTGATACTCTCCCTTAGTTAGTCTTGGCAATTATGAAAAGAAAAGGAAAATTCATGCACAGGTTTGGCATCCACTGCCATCATTTCTTCAGTGAGACACAGAACTCTGTGGTGTCCACATGTTGTGCTTAAGTCTTTGAGTTGATGTGAAGCTCTGAAGAACTATTTTCATCTTCTTCGTATCATCCTACTCCCCCTCCACTTGAAGAAAAGACCAGCTCTGCAGCCAGTTGACCTTCTAGCTATTTTTTACTCTTTTAAAACATTTTATTTTTGGTGAATGTTTATATAGCAAATTGGGTTTCCTTTCGTCTGTTCCCAAACAACTGGATTGACAGCATTGTTGTTGTTACGTGCCGTCAAGTCATTTGCGACTCATAGCGACCCTATGTACAACAGCCCTAAACCCTGCTCTATCCTACGCCAATTGCACTGCCTCTGACACACCCATCCCGATTACCCCAGTCACCGAATCAATCCATCTCATAGAGGGTCTTCCCCTCCTGCGCTGTCCCTCCACCCTCCCAAGCATGATGTCACTCTCCAAGGACCCGTCCCTTCTGGCAACATGCCCAAAGTATGTCAGATGAAGCCCCAGAATCCTTGCCTCCAAGGAGTTGCTTGGTTTAATCCTCCCCAGGATGAATCTCTTTGTTTTCCTAGCAGTCCATGGTACATTCAGTACTCTTTTTCAGCACCACAGCTCAAAGACATCAACTCCTTCTATCCTCCCTAGTCATTGTCCAACTCTCTGATGCATAACAAGTGATTGCAAAGACCATGGCCTGTATCAGGTGCACCTTAGTCTCCAGAGAGACACCATTGTTCTTGAGTACTTTAGAGAGGTCCCTAACAGCTGACTTTCCCATTAGTTATGATTATTTCCACATCGTGTCAGTGTTTTTATTAATTTTGTTCCAGCTGTTCTGTTTCCAGTTCTGTAGTTTTCTTGCCCTTTAATTTTGTATCTCTGCTTCGCATTAAATGTGGGACTTTTGGATTTATTGAGATGCTTTTTGTTTTATTTTAGGTTTGTTTGTTTGTTTATTTGGGGGACTGTCATTTTTGTAGTAAAGCACTGAAATAAGAGATAATACCTTTTCTTTTAGGCATCACTCTGCTTTTCTGCTAGTTGGTCATCTCAGAAAATGGTTTGATACAAGTGAACTGGACACTTTGAATAGGTGATACCTCACATTCCCAACTCTTTGTCAAACCTGAAGTTGCCGGCCACAGACCTCCCCAAAGCCAGGGGCAATTATTCTTAAATATTCATCTAAAGTGTAAATCCTCTCCATTTTGGTTACTCTGGGTCTCAGCTCTCCTCCCATAGGAATACCTTCCGTGAATGAATGAATGTTTAACTGCCCTGTAGTAATGTGACAGCGACACCTTTACGGAGGCGTGAAATGAAGCATTACCATCCTGAGAGCTGTGCTTGATGGTAGGAAAGCATTTCTCACACAGTGGTCCATTGATTTACTACAAGGTGGCATGTTCTAGTGTAATGTATACACACACATACTATAACTACTAATAATAACTCCTAGTATATACTATACCCATGCACACACAGTCCCTGGTTTTAAAGGAGCCTTTGGAGTGCCAAGTTTCATGTGACCTGGGGACAGTTCTGAGGGCATAGTGGTAAGAAACTGTGCTGCAATCCCAAAGGAATGTGATTCAAATCCACCATCTACTCTGTGGGAACAGGATGGGCAGTCTCCTCCCATTTGATTAGCTACTTCTGAAAAACTGCCGAAGAGACAGCTATAGGTCAGTTCCAAGTTGAAACCACACAATGATAACAACAATAATGATTGCTTTTTTTTTTTTGACACATTACTTGGTGAAATCAAGTTTCTCCTTGGTGAGTAGGGTTGTTTGAGTATTTTGTTTTTTCTTCGTTTTAATGAAAGTTCACAGAGACTTAGGGTTTCCAGTCATTCATTGTTGCTTTTTTTTCTCCCTGTTCCCCCATTCACTCTTCTCCTTGAAAAGTAAAACTCTTGTGTTGTTACACAATCCCTCCCCCCAAGTCCACTCCACTGTGCAGCCATCATTCTGGACTCCAGTCATAGCAATAATATCCAATCATATATCCCCTTTAAACAAACAATTCTCTCTGTAATCTGTTTCAATGCAGTTTATGTCATTCCTCCCCTCCTTCTCTGTCTTCTCTCAACCTCAGTGTCAGTCCTACTTTACAACAGAGGCTAGGTTTTTGAAACCCCAGCTCACACACATATTTGGGTACATGGCCAGGAGGGACAAATCCTTGGAGAAGGACATCATGCTCAGAAGGGTGTGGGAGGTACAGCACAGGAGAGGAAGACTCCGATGAGATGGATTGACACAGTAATGGGGCAATAGAGATTAGTGTGTCAGAGTCAGTGAGACTGGCTCAGGACAGGGCAGGTTTCAGAGCTCTTGTAGATAGGGTCTCTATAAATTGCAGGTGACTCGGTGGCACATAACAACAACAACAACAACAACATGTCTAGTTGTGTTCAACTGGATTCTCTACAGAAGCAAAAGCAGTGAAGCTTACAGATCTACTAAATGCACATCTAAAGTTTTGCTAAAAGGGCCTCCTCTCTAGGAATATATTGTTTCTACAGTTGACCCTTCCTCTCTCCTAATTGGACTGGGCTCTCACATCCCCCTTTGTAAGCTAACCAGCACTGGTTTCTAGCAGTGTGCATGCACGGTTGATGAATCTCAGGCTCCCAGATTGCAATTTCTTCAGTTGAAGCTCATTTAATCAGGTAGAAAGATATGTTCAATTAAAAATGACAATCTCCTACATTAATAAAATACATAACCAGGGCTGTCAGCTCTGTTCTGAGTCACGGCAGTCCTGTGGGGTAGAGCGGAAGTGCCCCTCAAAGTTTCAAGCCTGTGGTCCTCACACAAGCAGACTCCTAGCTCTTTCTCCCATGGAGTGCCCAGTGAGTTTGAGTGTCAGTGAGTTTGAATATTGACCTTCCTGGTCGACAGCTGAGAATTTTGACTGCTGTCCCACCAGAGAAAAAAAAAAAAAAGTAAAAAAAAAAATGAAAAGTATTTAGCAGTGTGTACTGGATCTAGAGGTCCATTGTGATTTTTATTTTTGCCTGAACAGTGTGCCTTGGTTTTAAGAAAAGCAAATTATAGCAAAATTTAGAAACATACGAACCAGAAAACCCTCCCTGATAGAAAATGGGTCTGTAGCTCCATGCATGAAAACATGAAATACACTCATCACGTCTCTTTGCTTTTGTACATTTGTGCCCGGTCATTTATGGTGTTGAAGATCTCCTTGAGTGATGTTTAACTGTTCATTAAAAACACACATTTCCCCATAGCCTCCAAACTTCCCACCACTTGGTTTAATTGTTACCTATATTTTTTGTATTGAGTAACATTTCCACATATTGTCGTTTGATGAAGCTCTTCAGATTGTGGTGTTAGAATGGGATAATGATTATGGGTAATTAAATACATTTGTAAAATGCATCTTCATATTTATGTTTGTTTAATGATTTTGTATATGTGTGCTTTTTGGTTTTCATTTTTATTTTGATGTTTCTTTTTTTAATTAGGAGATGCATTTTATGTGGAAGATTTTGAGAAAGACCAGTATTGTTTCAGTCTTCTGTACAGGTTGCAGGAGAAATCTCCATTAAAAGAAATACTATAAGTATCCCTGTTGAATTATTTAAAAGGTCTCTTGATGAGCTAGTGTGTAAGAAACTGCACTGTCAACTCAAAGGTAGGAGGTTCCAATCCACTGGCTGCTCTAGGGAAGAAAGTCAATCTTCTCCTGTTCAGTTTACAGCCTCAGGGGTGTCAGCTGTGAGTCAATTCCAGCTCCATGGCAATCAGATTTTTCTCCACTATTGTCCCCAACCCTTTCTTTTCTCTGTGGCTGTTAGAGATCATTTCCTTAGGGGGGGAATTCTAAAAAATGAACAAGTGTGTTAAAGAGCGTGTTATTGAAACCCATTCCTTTTCATCATCAAATATGAATACATTTTTATATGCACACAGGGAGTTAATAGGTTGTTTTTGTTTGGAATATAGACCATATGTTAACAGTATAGTGAAATAAAGAGAACAGATGATGTTGGGGAATTTGCATACCCTAAAACTCACAGTGGCAGGTTGTATTATTGAAAGGTGATTACAGGATTCTTTTCCACCCCTCATGACTTCTACATAAGGTGACTTTGAGGACCCTTTTACCTCTAAAAGCGGGGATGTGTGCTCCCTCTCCTTCAAAGTGGGTGGGCTTGGAATTTAGACAAGAGTGATACCATATGACCATCCAGACAAGGTCATAAGGGCAACGCAGCTTCTACCTGATTGGTTCCCTCTCACTGCTTCATCTTTGAAGCCAGTTGGTGGCAGTGCACAGTCACCTTGCCAGGAGACCTATGCTGAAAGGGGCTTGGCCCTAGTACAGAGCTCTGACACCAGCGCAAGGACCAGTCTTCCCAGTGCACCATCTTCAATCTCCTCCCAATCTGGTATCCCCAGCTGATGGCATATGGGGAGAGCTGACCTGCCCTTCCTCCTGAGATCTGTTGACTGATTATCGAAAGAAATGGCAACTGTTTTAATTTTTGAGTGGGTGGGTTGCACAGCCAAAAATAACTGACTCACTAATATTTTTTCACGTTCATGAAAAACATTAGTTGTATTAGACCATTTCCATAGTTGTATCTACTTCTAACTAAATCTGTGCATTAAAAACAACCAAACAGTCTTATTAGGATTACAGTCCACATAAGTTACCCTCTTAAAATACACAATTTAATGATTTTTGGTGCATTCACAGAGTTCTGTGGTCATTATTGCTTTCTAATTTTGGAAGTTGGTCCCATTGAAAAGAAAGCTGTATCTATTTGTGGGTTCTCCCTACTTCCTCTAAACCTCTAAGCCTGAGGCTTAATATGCTTTCACTAATAGGCTTTTCCCCCCTCTTTCTCTGTAGATTTTGCTATTCTGTCCAGTCCACAAAAACATGAGGGCTTTGAGATTGGCTTCGTTCACTTAGCATATTGTTCTTCCATGTTGCGACATTGTGTACTTGATTCTTTTTGTCCCCATATGGTGTTCCCTTGTCTGGCTGTGCCACATTTCATTCATTCATTCATTCATTCATTCATTCATTCATCAGCTTCTTGGCCCTTTGGCTTTTATCTACTTTTTTGAATAATAATCTGCTTTAAAGGAGAGAGGAAATATTATCTTTACGTCGGTTTGGGTTTGTGGTGGAAGGACCCAGTAGACCTATGTCACGGGATCTCTAAGTGTGTAATCTTCGCAGAAATGCACTGCCACCTTTTTGCTACATGGTAGCTGGTGGGCTTAAAACCATGATTTTTAGATTACCAACCATTCATTAGCAATGAATGGACCTTGTAATATGATATGAATATTCTGCACAAGTTTTTTGTTCAGGCACAATGCTTATAGTATATGTCGCTGCTGTTGTTAGATGTTATCACAGTGACTAAGACTCACAGCAATCCTATAAACAATAGATCAGAACTCCTCACTGTTCTGTGCTATCCTCACAGTGTCTGCCCCACCCAGGGCCATTGTATCCTCATGGTATCAGCCCATCTCAGGATCTTCCTCTCTCCTCCTGACCCCTCTACCTTTCCTAGAGAGGGTGAAGCCAGGCCGCTCCTTGGAGGCAAGGATTCTGAAGCTTCATCTGACAAACTTTGGACATGTTGCAAGGAGGGACCGGTTCTTAGAGAGGGACATCATATTTGGGAGGGTGGAGAGACAGTGCAAGAGAGGAAGACACTGGACTAAATGGATTGACTCCGTGACTGGGGTAATGGAGGTAGTTGTGTCAGAGACACTAAGATTGGCACAGGATAGAGCAGGGTTCAGAACTGTTGTACATATGAGTCACAGGTGACTTGAAGGCACATAACAGCAACAGCAACAACAACTGCCTTTCCCAATCTCTAAGAATTGGTTCCTTCTGAAAAATATATCCAAAGCTAGTGAGATGAAGTTTTGCTCTCCTGACTTACATGTAGGGTTTACATCTTGCATTTATATCAAGGGCTGGAATTGCTAGATCACATGATTACTCTTTGGCTAACATCTTCAACCACTGACCAAGCGCTTTCTTTTGAGCAGCTACACCTTTTTACATTCTCCTGGCAATGCCTCAGGGCTCCAGTTTTGCACATCCTTGCCAACATTTGTTATTTTCTGCCTTTTTGACGGCGACCATCCTAATGGGCCAAAGTTACTTTGAAAAATTGATTACTCTGCAGTGTATTTTGAGCTTAAGTTCTCAGACCAGGGACTAAAAATACACTAAAATTCTTAAGCAAATTTCCTGTATATCCGATATTCCTGGAGGAGTCAGCCTAGCTGTGCAGAGTCTGAAAGTCAAGTCATATGAACTGTACTGAGTTGTAGATATATACCTCTCTGGCCCCTAAATGAGCTGAGATATGATTACCTGGATGTGGCTGGTGGACTCTTTGCTAGAAGCCCCCTCTATTGTCTTTCCACAGCATAATCATGACATTCTATCCTTTTCTGGTAAGGAAGTTGTCCTGCCAACCAAAAGGCAAATAGAGCTCACTAGCTGCAGGAGAAAGATGGTCAGTCTCCTTCGAGAAAAATTACAGCCTCTAGAAACCCCACAGAGGGCCAGCTATGGGTTGGTTCCAGTTCAGTAGCACTGAGAGGGGGCGGGGTGGGATATGACATCACAAACTAGAAAAAAAAATTGAGAGCTTCCCACAATGGAAGGAAATTCAACGAAGCAAATAGCTGCTTGACATATATGAGGAGAATCTGAATGAATAGCAGTTAAACACACATTTAATAGAAGACTTAGCTCAGTGGACTCACTTTTCCTCCAAAGTTTACCCTTTGTCATCCATGAACATACAGCACCACCAACATTCTCTGCCTCTGGGGTTTTATAGAATGCTGACATCCTGTTTTTAGTGCTTGTTCTCATCTGTTTAACTGTACGACTCTAAAGAAATGGGCCATATTCCACCAACACAATTAGAAGAAAGCTCTGAGGACATATGTGCCCCACTAATTTCTTTGGTGGCATAGTCTGTGGGGTGTTGCACTACTTAACGCAAGGGGAAGTTTGAATCCAGTGGTGATTCTGATGGAGATCACGGTCTCCTCCTGTGCACCTTTATAGCCTCTAACAACCACTGGTGTGTTCATTGTGAGTCAGTTCCATCTTGATGGCAATGGGTTTGTGAATCATGATTCAAAATGACATCCATTAGTCTTATTGAGAGCAATAAGATAAGACAAGAGAAAGAAATAAGAGGTATCCAAATTGGCAAAGAAGAGGTAAAATTATCTCTATGCAGATGATATGGTAGTATACCTAGAAAACCCTAATGACTCAGCAAGATAACTATTGGACGTAGTTGATCAATTCAGCAAAGTAACAGGATACAAGATCAACATACAAAAATCAGTTGGATTTCTCTACAGTGACAAAGAAAATACAGAGCCTGAACTAAGAAAAACAATACTTTCACAATAGTGAATCACAAGATTAAATACTTGGGAGTAAATCTAACCAGAAGCACAAAGGATCTATTCAAAGAAAATTACAGAACATTACTACAAGAAACGAAAAGAGACTGGGAGAAGTGGAAGAATATCCCTTGCTAATGGATAGGAAGACTCAATATTGTGAAAATGGCAGTACTACCAAAGGCAATTTACACGTTCAATGCAGACCCAATAAAAATACCAATCCCATTCTTCAAGGAGATGGAAAAGGTAATCTCCAGTTTCATTTGGAATGGAAAGAAGCCCCAAATAAGCAAAGCACTCCTTAAAAATAGAAAAAAGGTAGGAGGCATCTCACTCCCTGATTTCAAACCCTACTACACTGCCGTGGTGGTTAAGACAGAATGGTACTGGTACAATGACAGGCACATAGATTAATGGAATAGAATTGAGAACCCAGAAATCAGCCCATCTACATATGGGCAACTGATTTTTGACAAGGAAATGAAATCAGTTAAGTGGGGAAACGACAGCCTTTTGAACAAACAGTGCTGGCAAAATTGGAAAAATATCTGCAGAACACTCAAGCAAGATCCACACCTCACTCCATATACAAAAACCAACTCAAGGTGGATCATGGATCTAGGACTAAAACCAAGGACTATAAACTTCATTAAAGAAAAGCTTGGAAGAATTCTAGTGGTCCTAATCCAGACCATAAACAGTGTTCCAGGTATCCTGAAAAATCTAAAACCAGGAGAAGATAAAATAGATGAATGGGACCTTCTAAGAATCAAATCCCTATGCACATCCAAAAACTTCTCCAACAGGGTAAAAAGAGAAGCCACAGACTGGGAAAAAGTATTTGGTAATGACGTGTCAGATAAGGGACTTATATCTGGAATTTATAAAATACTTGAGCACCACAACAAGATAAAGGTGAATAATCCGATAGAAAAATAGGCACAGGATATGAACAGACACTTCACCAAAGAAGACATTCAGATGGCCAACAAGCGTATGAAGAAATGTTCAAAATCCCCAGCTCTAAGAGAGATGCAAATCAAAACAACTATGAGATATCATCTCACCCCAGTCATAATAGCAAAATTTAACAGAATGGCAATAACAAATGATGGCGAGGTTGTGGAGAAACTGGAACCCTTATTCACTGTTGGTGGGAGTGTAAAATGGTGCAACCACTGTGGAAGGCGATATAGTGCTTTCTCAAAAAGTTGCAAACAGAGATACCATTTGACCCAGCAATTCCACTGCTGGGAATATACCCCAAAGAGACCATAACTGACATCCAAGAAGATATATGAACACTCATGTTTATTGTGGCTTTGTTCACAATAGCAAGGAGTTGGAAACAACCCAGGTGCCCATCAACAAACGAATGGATAGAGAAGCTGTGGTGTATTCACATAATGGAATACTACGCTGCATTGAAAAACAAGGAACTCATTCAATATTATTCAGAATGGGTGACCCTGGAGGACATTATGCTGAGTGAAATATCTCAGTCGCAAAAGGACAAATACTGCATGGTGCCACTGTTGTAAAATGGGACTGATATCAGGGTTGTGGTAAGACTGAGAAAAACTGGATAAATTGTGTATACTGCACTGAAACAGATGAGGGAGTGAATAATTTAAAAGCGATGTATGATAGGGTATTATGGTTATCACTAGAGTCCACAATTAAGGTTGTGTAGTGGAATGTACTTGGGGCGGTGGGAGGGGTGTGGGGGGATTGTGTACCAGGGAGGGAGTGTTTCTTCTACTTTTGAAGGAGAGGAGCGAACTGGGGGGGAGGGGCTGGGGGGGAGAGAAGTGCGGCAATGAATGAATGGAAGTCCAAAATCTCTGTAAATGCTCTTTAAAATTATTTGAAAAAAAAATTTTAAAAAAAAGAATAAACTTTTAAAAAAATGACATCCATTACAGCAAATCCAAAGTAGAAAAGAACTCCATTTTTAAAGATTTAAGTATTTTTGAAGTGTGACATTCAGTTTGCTAATCAGCATAATCTGCTTATTAGTACTGCATCACTAATGACAAAGGTGGCAAATTACTTTTTAATGTTGGTAAGGATTAAAAATATATATATATTTATTTATCTATTTATTCACCCCCCCCCATATATTCCACCAGTACTGTGGGGTGCTGATACTGCAAAATAATCAGCTACTTGACTATTAATTGGAAGTTCTGGGCTTCCAGCCCACCAAGGACTTTGGAGAAAGATGTGGCAGTCTGCTTTTGTGAAGATGATGGCTTTTGCTGACAACAATTATAGGGAGGAAGAGAAAAGACTGCGGTCACAATAAGGACTGAAGTTAACATCATAAAACCAAATATTTATGGAGAGTTGAATGGAGAATAGATGTGCTCCGCTGGCCCTGCGGTAAGAAACTGCACTACAATCCTGAAGACACGCCGTTCAAATCAGCCAGTTGATCTAGAGGAGAATGATGGGTTTGTCTCGCTCATGTGATTTACTGACTCTGAAAACCTGCTGGAGAGTCAGCTGTGAGCCAGTTCTGAGTCAACACTACACAACACCAAAACCAAATTGTTGGTATAGTATACCATGGCAAGAAAATAGATAGATAGATACATACATACATACATACATACCAAGGATGTCATGCTTAGGAATGTGGAGGGACAGTGCAGGAGAGGAAGACCCTTTATGAGGTGGATTGGTGACTGGGATAATAAGGATGGGAGTGTCAGAGACAGTGCGATTGGCACAGGACAGAGCAGAGTTTAGGGCTGTTCTACACAGGGTCACTATG
>NW_006399875.1:8629978-8639109 GCF_000299155.1 Elephantulus edwardii | reverse complement strand
GTGGACAGTGTTGGCTGGAGCTTCGCGACTAAATCAAGCCTGGAAGCAGGAGCGGCATCCACTTCCGAAATGGCTTGCCTCCGGAAACTCTATGTACAAACAGTGCTCAGGCTGTTCGTTCATAGGGTCGTTGTGAGTCGTCTGCGACTCGACGGCACCAAACAACAACAACATCATATGTATATGAGGGAGAGAGCAAGAGAGAGAGAGCGAGCGAGCATACTATGGTAATACCACGGCAGGATATATAGATGGATGGCACAGAATGAGCTAGAATGCACAGCTGTTGTTCATAGGTCTGCTCTGAGTCACCCTCTACTCAACAGCACCTAACAGCAATGGCAGCTGTGGTGTAGAATAAATTAGAGGTGGTGTTGGTTCTGACTCATGACACCACCACCTCACAGCAGACTGGCGCACTGCTTGATCGTGTGCCATCCTCATAACTGCTGGGATGATTGAGCTCATTGTTTGAACCACTGTTTCAATCCCTCTCATTGAGGGTGAGTGGTACATGAAGGTGCAATGTCATGTAGGCTGAGCGGTGTAGCCATAAGTCATTAATGGGGTTGGGGATCCTCAGCGTTTGGGATCATTAAATAGGCTGCAGACTCATCTAGCATTGATTAACTTCTGCAACATCTGACAATGTGTTTGATGCTTTAGATCAATAAAGACAAGGAGGTTTAAGAGTTAGGAAGCGATGTATGGGACTCGTAAGACACAAAGTCCAAGTGCATGATATTTAATGCATTGATATAATATCTCTGGAAAGCTATGCTCCCAAATTATATTAAGTTTATAAATAACTTTTCACCAGTCTTTCTTAAACAATTAAGCCTTTATGCAGTCTCAATCTCTGTGTGTGTGTGTGTGTATTCTTGGGACCCAGTGATATATCTTGGATTCCTTTAATTAGAAAACAGAGAGAAAAACATAGTATTTGACTGAAGGGAAAAAATTCCAGTAAATTAGGTTTTAGACTTTTACTCATTGACAGATTATCCACAAGGGGTGATCTATAAATATGATACTGTCATGGTAGAGTGGAAAGTGTTTTGAAAGCTTGATTCTTATGGTTTCACTTGCTAGGAGATTATATAATTATTTCCCTCTCATGCCTTTTAAACTTTCTCTAAGGTAAAACAGAATCCTGTCTGGGTCTTTTCACTATCCTATCCTACGTGTTGCTGCAATTTACAATCCGCTGAGACCCTAAGTCCCTTTGCGTGTCAGTGCCTTCTGTCAGGACTGCTGCATGTAAACAGACAAAGCAAGCCATCATCCTCTCAACCTGCCTGTGTGACCACTATAGAAAACGAGACAAAAGGGAGATTTCTCCCCTCTACTGATGTGCCCGTTTTGAGAAATCTGAGATTATCATACCATAGGAGATAGGAAACTCCTAGATTATTCCAAAACTAATCGAAAGGACCTGTCTGTAGTCATAAATTTGAGTAATAATAAGTTTGAATTGACTCTATGGGGTGTGTTTTAGGAGTACTTGTTTTTTTTTCTGAGGAGCTCTAGAGAGAGGCCTGCTGAGTACAGTGGCATTGCCAATGCAAAGGTAAGCAGTTGTGATCTACCAGTTGCTTCACAGAACAAATCTGAGTACCCTCTTCCCATGTGGTTCATAGCCTCTGGAAACTGACCAAAGGGCCAGCTATGAGTCAGTTCTGACTTGAGGCACATAACACCAACAGCAGTGTATTTTATTTCCATCACACCGTCTTTGGATGTGAAGTGAGTCCTTTCAGTTATAAATTGTTGGAATATTTAAGAAAAGGTGGACAGTGAGTGATTGTGGTAAATCTTATTTTATACCTTTCCTAAAAATCTGTACTTCGATAGCACAATTATTTAAATAGTATTTCATTTCCTAACTAATGAGTATTCAACTTTAGGTTAAGTAAATTAATGAACTGATAGTAAATAGCATAATTTGGAAGCAGTATGTGGAGAAAAATGATAAATTTCATATTCTAAGATAGATCCAGGTATTGCAAGATCATAATGGAATTATTTCAGCAGCAATATGTCCTCACAGTTAATCTTAGAGTCATTAACCAAGGGACATCATCACCCTTATTTATGAAATGTTATATCCTGAGGTATTTTCTTGAATTGGACCATTCCGATATTCACATCAGTGAAGAAATGAGAGGTAACATTTTCACCTTGTTAACATCCCTCATTTATAATTTCATTATTTAAACTATTCAGTTAACAGTATGCATAACAAGGTGGCTACTCCTTTCATTGGTTGTTTTATTGATGTTGCTGCTGTTGTTGTTATTGTTGTTATGTGTCATAGAGTCACTTGTGACTCTGAGTGTCACCTTGTACAAGAGCCCTAAACCCTGCTCTATCCTGTGCCAACTTCACTGTCTCTGACACACCTACTCTCATTACTCCAATCACTGAATCGATCCAGCTCATCGAAGGTTTTCCTCTCTTGCACTGTCTCTCCACCCTCTCAAATATGATGTCCCTCTCCAAGGACTGGTCCCTCCTTGCAACATGTCCAAAGTATGTCAGACGAAGCTTCAGAATCCTTACCTCCAAGGAGCAGCCCAGTTTTACCCTCTCCAGGATGAACCTGTATGTTCTCCTAACAGTCTATGGTATATTCAACACTCTTCTCCAGCATCACAGCTCAAAGGCATCAATTATCCTTCTGTCATCCCTAATCACTATACATCTCTGATACATAGCACACAATTGTGAAGACTATGGCCTGGGTCAGGCATACCATAATCTCCAACCTGATGTCATTGCTCTTCAGTACTCTTGAGAGGTCCCTGACAGGTGACTTTCCCAGTGCAATTTGTCTCTTGATTTCCTGGCTACTGGTACTAAGAGTGTTGATTGTAGAACTAAACAAACTAAAACTGTCAACAATCTCCATCTCTTCACGGTCAATCTTGATACTTCCAATTGGCCCAGTGGTGAGAATCTTTGTTTTCTTGATGTTGAGCTCCAATCCATATTGAAGGCTGCAGTTCTTGACCTTCTGCAGCAAGCTCTTCAAGTCCCCAGTTTCAGCAAGCATGGTTGTGTCATCTGCATTACACAGGTTGTTGAATCTTCCTCCAATCCTGATGCCACATTCCTCCTTGTCCAGCCCAGTGTCCCATGTTCTGCATATAGATTGAAATGGTATGGAGACAGAATAATACATCCCTGGCAGAAACCCTTCCTGATTTTAAACCATGCAGTGTCTCCTTGCTCTGTCCTGATGACTGCCTCTTGGTTCAAGGATAGGTTTTGCATAAGCATGATCAAAAATGTTCTGGGATTTCCATTCTTCTCAGAGTCAACCACATTTTGTTGTGGTCCACACAGTCAAAAGCCTTTGCATAGTCAATGAAACACAGATAGACATTCCTCTGGTGCCTCTATAATGATGTACTGTCACACTGAGCCTGGTAAAATGAATCAGAATTTCATTATTTAGCAGCAAGCATGATACGCTAGCTGCAAAGCTCAGCTGATTCCCCAGAGTGCAATCCCATATACCAAGGTTTGCACCCTTTGAGTGATCACTAGAACCGATGTGAACACACTGTGAACACATCGGGGTAGGTTCCTCTGACATTTTGTTTTTGAATGAGTTTTTAAATATTAAGTCTGGGTACCTGGAGGCCTTGCTTCATGCTCTATGACTCATGCCTTAATTCATGTCCTGTGACCCTCCGTTCTCCAGTGTTTGATTGTTCAAGTTTCTAAAGGTCCCATGAAATACTCAGCGTTTTTATTGTTGTGGTGAGGTTTTGCTTTTGTATTCATTCATTGAAATAAATAATTTTGCTTAAAAAAATTATGACATAACAGTATGTGTCTTCTCACTGTTAACCTACTGATAAAATGGATTCTAACTCATAGCAGTGCTCCGTCGGGTTTCTAAGACTGTAAACCTTCAAGGTTTATTACTGTCTATATTTCTCCTGCTGATCAGCTGGAGGATTTGAACCACTGACCTTTGCATTAACAGCCTGGCACATTGTTTCCTGTACTACGAGGGCTCTCATGTTAGTTTTAGCTAAGTTGTGTATTTGGGACTTAATGGTGATCTTTGAAAAATAAGGTCATAACTTTTCCATTTCTATTTTAAAATAAACATATTAGATGCTTTTAAAAAGCTATTAATGAATGAGCTGAGGCACTCCAGAATCCTGCCTCTGGGCGAGCTCTGGAACTGCAGGCCCCAGGAGGAGAAGGACGAGGAATCCACTTTCCAAACACAGTGGTGATTTTTGACAGCATTCTATATGACAGATTTTAAAAATTAAAAACAAAACAAATTAAACATACATCTTTACCTTAGGGTCAATTCTGATTTGTAGCAACATAACTAGGAGAAAGTAGAGTTGCCCTATAATGTCTCAGGAGGCCGTGACCTTTATGGAAACAAACCACCACGTTGTTCTCACTCAGCACCTGGTCTCCTTGAATGGCTGTCCTTTCAGTTAACAGCCAGGCACGCAATCAGTGTAGCATTAGTTGCTTATGAGGGTTGTGTGTTGGTGTTGGCTTTTTAATTCTTGGTTGAAAACACTTGATTATAATACAGAAGTTATAGATAGAATTAGTGAAGAAATCATTTGTGAATATAAATTATAAATATAATATATATAGAAAAAGAAATAGAAATATGAAATATAACTACAAAATATATATGTAAATATTTTTTCCCTGTCATGTTAAAGACCAATGCTGGGTTCACTAAGAAGGAAACATTACCAGTTGTCCTACTGTCTTCATTTGTGTCCATTTGTTTTGCTTGGTGATTCTTCTTTGCTGGTGGTAGTGTGTACCATCGAGTGATTCTACTAGATAACGGGGGGGGGGGGGGAACCAACCGAAAACAGTCCAGTGATATTCCACAGGTGAAATGTTTCATCCTGAAGCACTAGTCAATCTTCAGTGAGGTTCTGATATAAAATCAGTAAATGAGGAGTTGATGAAGTGTGGGAATGTCCTTATATCTGCTCTGACATTCGAATATAATTGATAAAGATGGTATTGGATAGTAAATTAGGGTAGTGTTTTGTTAGTTTGGTTAGTTTTTTTATCCCAGTCATTCTTCTTGCACTTATAGAACTGGGAAAAATGAAAATGGAGGCAGCATTTTAATGTCCCCATCCCCAAAGTCCACGACACTTTTGCACAGTTATTACTGTTCTGAATGATAATGTAGTAATAACTAATTGTGATGATCCCATATGTGTAAGTTTTCATGTTTTCTTCCCCCGAATTCTAAAAACTTAATGGAAACAGGAGTGGCATCTGCTTTCAAAACAACATGCTTCTGGAAACTCTATGAACTTTGATAAATGACGATAGTTCTAGAAAGGCTCCAGGCCTTTTGTTCGTAGGATCACTGTGAGTCATGCTCGACCTGATGGCAATCAACAACAACACAGCTGTAAATGTAAGGAAAGGCTTAATTTTCTCCTAATTAAAAAGAAGATGAGACAGAGAAATTTTGCAATTTCTTTAGGATCAGAGAACTATTAAACTTCAGAGTGGTATTTGAACCTTATTACCCAACAACGACAGCCCAGCCTTTGTAGTGAATTTGTCCCACACTGCTTCGTAAATGTGAATAAAAGTAGCGATCAAGAAAACCGTGTTGTGTCCTGTAGCCTTATCAGAATAAGATGATAGACAAATTCTAACAAGTCATTAAACAGGAAATTATAACTTCCTTACAAGAGGAAAAAACACAGCAACCAAATCTCAAAATATGGTGGTTATCCCTAGAAGATCAAATCATTTAAAGCTTTGCTGCAATATTTGTTTCTCTTTCTGGAAGATAACCCCAGTCAATTTTTGCTGGGTTTCCCGTGTCTTCATTTTCTACCAATTTTAGCTCCGCAGGCGCACTTCTTCCATCAAATCCACTCACTTTGTTTTCAGTTACAATCGCCAGAAAAATCTTTCAAGTTCTCTTTAAAAATAAATTAAGCCATCACTCATGACAAACATACACTCCCCATGCTACGGAATTCAATACAGAGTGTAATTTGCAATTAAGTGAATGTTTAACTTGCTGTCAGAGCTACAGTCTTGTGACAGACTCTATACTTGTGAATGGGGGTGGCTTTGTGATCTCGGGGTGTCTTCCCTGGTTCTGAGGTTTCCATCACTGTGATGGGGAATTTGGAACTTACTCTTGGCTTTTTCAAGCCACTTATTTCCGTTTCAAATCCATCTGTTTTCTTTTTCTTTTTTAAATGCCCAATTATGTCTCTGGGTTAGAATTTATTTCTCCTCATAGAAAGGGAGTCGATTGTTTTTCAAATCTTCTGATGCTGGTAAGATTGTCAGTGTAGATTTCTGCTGCTTATTTGTATTTCCTACACAATAAATGGGAAATAGTTGTAGAGAGAAGAAATCTTATTTAGCTCAGCCCTAATAATAATATTGATAAAAATAAGTGCTTGGTGAAATTGCCTGTTCACCTTCTAAGTTAATTCTTCCTTACTCTTCAGTCTAAACAAGCAGAGACAAGAGCTGAGTACATCTCTTATTTCTGTGCTGTCACACTCGCTATTACTTTCTGTGGGTGCACATCAGTACCTTAACTTCTCATTTTGTCTGCCCTGCACCCAATTGGCAGCACTTACGTACATATATTTTAGCAATGAGTAAGACTGACTTTATCATCCACGTATCTTCAGCATGACAGCTAGGATCATCCACAAGAAATAACTCTACTTTCAAATGATGCCGTGGAATGCCAGCTTCCTGTTTTCACTGTAGCATATAAATAAGAAACAGTTAACTGATGTGTTCCTAGAATTCCTATAACAAATACCACAAGTTGCATAACTTGTAAAGACAGAAACACATTGCTTTACCATCTTTGAAGTGACTCCAAATTCAGAGTGTCTACTGCTAGGAATAACTTTGGTTTATTTTAATTGAGTTTTTAATCAAAGTTTACAGAGAACTTGGATTTCCATTCATTCATTATTGCACATTTTTCTCCCTTTCCCTCAGTTCACATTTCTTTTTAAAAACATTCTTTATTTTTTTCACAAATTTCTCCCTCACCCTGCCCACTCCCCAGTCCACTTTGCTATGAACCTCTTATTCTGGACTGTTGTCATGCAAATAATACCTAGCCATATATTTCTTTTAAACAGTTCTTTCCCTCATCTGCTTCAGTGCAGTATACATTATTTATCCCCTCTTTTCTTATTTACTCCCAACACCCATTTTGGTCCTGTTTTATAACAGTGGCATTATGTAGTATTTGTCCTTTTGTAACTGAGGTATTTCACTCAGCATAATGTCCTCCAAAGTCACCTGTTTTGTATAGTATTTGTTCCTTGTTTTTCAGTGCTGTGTAGGATTCCATTGTGTGAATATACCACAGCTTCTCTATCCATTTGTTTGTTGATGGGCATGCGGGTTGTTTCCATCTCTTTGCTATTGTGAACAATGCAGCAATAAACATAGGTGTGTATATATTTGTTTGTGTGGCAGTTCTGGTTTCTTTAGGATATAGTCCCAGTACTGCAATTGCTGATTCAAATGGTATTTCTATTCCCAAGTCTTTGAGAAACCGCCATACTGCCTTCAGAGTAGTTGCAACATTTTACACTCCCACCAACAGTGAATAAGGGTTCCAGTTTCTTCACAGCCTCACCAGCATTAGTTGTTTGCTGCTCTTTTGAATTTTGCTATTGTTACTGGGGTGAGATGATATCTCAGAGTTGTTTTGATTTGCATCTCTCTTAGAGCTAGGGATTTTGAACATTTCTGCATGTATTTGTTTGCCATCTGAATGTCATCTTTGGTTAACTGTTCATATCCTGTGCCCATTTTTCAATTGGGTTGTTTAACCTTATCTTGCTGTGCTCGAGTATTCTCTAAATTCTAGATATAAGTCCCTTATCAGACATGTCATTACCAAGTATTTTTTTTCCCAGTCTGTGGCTTTCCTTTTTCACCTTGTTGGAGGTTGGTGTTGGGTTTTTTTTGTTTGTTTGTTTTGTGTGTGTGTGTGTGTTTAATATGCATAGGGATTTATGGAAGGTCCCATTCAACTATTTTATTCTCTCCTGGTTGTAGGTGTTTCAGGATGCTTTGAAGTCTTCGTGCTGTGGATTAGGGTTTCCAGAGTTCTTCCCAAGCTTTTCTCTGATGAAGTTTATAGTCCTTGGTTTAGTCCTAAGTCCTTGATCCACTTTGAGTTGGTTTTTTGTGTATTCTGTGAGATGTGAGTCTTGATTGCGTTGTCTGCAGATAATTTTCCAATTTTGTTAAAGAGCCTGTTATTTCCCCATTTAACTAATTTTATCTCCTTGTCAAAAATCAGTTGACCATAGGTAGATGGGCTGATTTCTGGGTTCTCAATTCTAGTCCATTGATCTATATGTCTGTCATTGTACCAGTACTATGTTGTCTTGACCACTATAGCAGTGTAATAGGATTTGAAATCAGAGAATGAGATGCCTCCTACCTTGTTTCTCTTTTTAAGGAGTGCTTTGCTTATTCTGGGTCTCTTTCCATTCCAGAATAAATTGGAAATTTCCTTTTCCACCTTGTTGAAGAACGAAATTGGTATTTTTATGGGGATTGCTTTGAACATATGGATTGTCTTTGGTGGTATTGTCATTTTCACAATATTGAGTCTTTCTCTTCAAGAGCAAGGTATATTCTTCCACCTTTAGTAATGTTTTATCATTTTCTTTGGATAGGATCTTTGGGTTTCTAGTTAAGGTTAAGTACTTGGGAATAAATCTGTGATTAGTTATTTTGATGGGTATTGTTTTTCTTAGCTCCAATTCTGTATTCTTTTTCACTGTAGAGAAATCCAATTTATTTTCGTATGTTAATTTTGTATCGTGCCCCTTTGATGAATTGGTCAACTATGTCCAGTAGTTTTCTTGCTGAATCTTTAGGGTTTTCTAAGAATGACAAATATTACATGATGCCACTGTTGTAGAATGGGACTAACCTCAGGGTTGGGGAGAGATTGAATAAGATGTGTTCAATAATGTATACTGCACTGAAACAGAGGAGGGAGAAAACTGTGTAAAAGAGATATGTGACTAGGTATTTCTGTCATCACAGGAGTCTAGAGCGAGGGCTACACGGTGGAGGGAACCTGG
>NW_006399875.1:8605817-8629028 GCF_000299155.1 Elephantulus edwardii | reverse complement strand
TCTGTTTCAGTGCAGTATACATAATTTATCCCATCTTTCTCAGTCTCCCCCCAACCCCGATGTCAGTCCCATTTTACAACAGTAGCAGTATTTGTCCTTTTGTGACTGAGATATTTCACTCAGTTATAATGTCCTCCAGGGTCACCCATTTTGTACAGTATTTCATTAGTTCCTTGTTTTGCAATACAGTGTAGTATTCCATTGTGTGAATATACCACAGCTTCTCTGTCCATTTGTGTGTTGATGGGCACTTGGGTTATTTCCAGCTCTTTGCTATTGTGAACAAAGCTGTGATAAACATGGATGTGCATATATCTGCTTGAGTGGCAGTTATGGTTTTATTGTGGTATATTCCCAGTAGTGGAATTGCTGGGTCAAATGGTATTTCTTTTTGCAACTTTTTGAGAAAGCGCCATACTGCCTTCCATAGTGGTTGCACCATTTTACACTCCCACCAACAGTGAACAAGGGTTTCAATTTCTCCACAACATTGCCAGCATTTGTTGTTTGCTGTTCTGTTAAATTTTGCTATTCTTACTGGGGTGAGATGATATCTCATAGTTGTTTTGGGGAATGTTTTTTAATCTCTCTCCATTGAGAACAATGTTGGCTCTTGCTTTTGCATATATGCTTTTTAGTATGTTGAGGAAATTGCTTTCTATTCCTATTTTGTTGAGTGTTTTAATCAGGAAAAGGTGTTGGATTTTGTCAAAGGCCTTTTCTGCATCAATTGATAGGATCATGTAGTTCTTGTTCTTTGCTTTGTTAATGTGATGAATTACACTCATTCTTTTCCTTATGTTGAACCATCCTTGCATACCCGTTATGAATCCCACATGGTCATGGTGAATTATTTTTTTGATGTATCGTTTGATTCTCTTGGCCACGATTTTATTCAGGACTCTCAAAGAGACTGTGCTCCATGAGTCAATCCTGTTTTCTGGTATGTCTGGGGATATACAACATCAAATTATGGTCTTCCTCTGTCTTGATGTGCCTGTGTCTCTTTCCTTCTTTTGATAAGGATACTAGTCATGGAGGCATATTAGAACTCATTCTAATCGATTATGATTTTGTGTAAACTGCTAACAACTGCACAGATCACATTTCCAAACAGAGTCATATTCATAGGTATAAGGGTTACAATTTCAGCAGAAGAGGACTTAAAATTTCTTGCCGCTGAGTTGGAACTGATTTGCAGCTGATCCATAGGGTGGTTTCTGAGGCTGAAAATCACATGGGAGGAGATTGTTGGTCTTTAGTCTGTGAAGCAGCTGGTGGATTTGAACTGTTCCGCAACAATAACGTTATGAGCTATTCTTTTCATTATGTTTAATGGCAGATTTAGACATCAAAGTCTCATAACAGTGGAGAGATGCAATGCTTCATTTTTTTGAGTGAATGATTGTTTAGTAATATGTGTTAGATTACTGGACTTAAAGAAGAAATCAAAGAGAATGAGAGTAAGCTTAATGCCACTTTATTAAAGGGGGGAAGGGGAGCTCCTGGGTGAGTTTCTCATCCTGGAGAGGCAGAATGAATGGGAAGTCACACTGTGAACTTACTGGTGAGGACTTTTACAAATATAGCCTTTGGGGAGGGACATTCCACTCTGATTTATGAGCCACCAGCTAGCTCAGCCAGATAGGCAAGGCCATTTGTTCTTCTTTTCAGCAGCAGGAAATGCCATCAGCAGTTGGGTTCTGAATTCTTCATTCTTCTCTTTAGCCCCCTTTACCCAGACTAACATCTCAGACTCTTTTTAGTGATAAAACAGGATGCTCTGCTTGAATAAAGTTATAACTTTAAATCTCATCTCCCTTTTGCTGACTTCTTTCAGGCACGCCACTATACAATATGCTGTCCTATTTCCTATTAGAAGAAGCAATTATTATAGCACAGAATTTCTATAGATGTAAATTATACCCATTTATCTAACACCATCAAAAATCTTGTTCTTGTTATGTTGTTGTTGTTGTTATTTGCTGTCAATTTGGAACCTCTTTATAGCTGACTGTCCAGTGAGTTTTCAAAGGGAAGAGATTGCCTGTCTTTCTCCTGCAGCGTCATTGATTGATTTGAACCATCTGTCTCAGGGTTGGTAGCACAATTATTTATCCATTAGTCCAACAGAGATTCCTATTGTAAATGAGTTTAAAATACGTATTTTAAAATCTATTTAAAGTTTCATCTTTATATGTGCTGCAGTGTTCTTCTTTTACTTACCCCTTTAGAATTATTTTTATCTCCACTTTGACTTACATTCTATATAGAATGAAGAACCAACTAGAGTGAAATTGTGTCAACATTTTCTTAATGCCTTGATGTTCTTAGATGTTGTTGATGACTCATAGCAACCGTATAAACAACAGATGGAAATTGTGCCCTGTCTTCCACCATCTTCATGACCTCCACCATTCCCCAGCTTATTGTTTCAGTCAATGTTAGTGGAAAGGGGGAGTTTACTGGTGTGCACTCATTAGGATAGAAGCAAGGGTTGTAAAGCTTTGGAACCGTGGATCTGAATCCCAATATAATTTCTCAAACTTGCTTTGTTGAATATAAATAGGTTTTTAAAAGCTTGTAACTTCACTGCTTGAACACTCATACATGCAATTGTGTGAAGTCAGGGCCCTTGTACATGTCAAAGTGGTAAGTGTCTTATGGAAGATGAAACCATTTTTAAAATGCTATAAGCAATTTTCTTTGTGGAGCCCACTTTTTTATTTTAGTGAAGATTTATAAAGCCATTCTTCACACACATTTTGCTTTATAACATTAAACATAATACCTACAGTGTTCTGTCGGTCTAGTGGGTAAAGAGATGCACTTTCAACCCAGAGGCTGATAGTTCAAATCCATCAGATATTCCAAGTGAGAAAGATGGCGAGTTGCTACTCCCATGCAAATTATAACCTCTGAATAGCAGCTGGACGTTAGGCTTTGAGTCCCTTTTGACTTCATGACTTGTAACAAAAATGGCAACAAAGTTGTTTGGTTCAAAGTTGAACCACTGAGGTGAGTATGATAGATTTGAAGGATGCCTGAGGACCCTACTCTCAAAGGTAATGCTTAACTTTCTACACTACTTTTGCAGCTCACTCTATGCTCTTGCTAAACATGCGGGGGAAAGAAATTAAGATTACTCAGAAAGAGCTTGGCATCATTATGCACAATTTGGAAGTACAGTATTAGTTTATCATCTTATTATAGCTGACATTTTGACAAGTGTCTTAACAGTTCCTTGAAAAGAGACATTTACATGATTACCCTAAGAAACACAAATGCATACACAGATCGTGTCACAGCGTAGCTGAGATTTTTCCCAAGGTGGCAATCACTGAGGAGGAGATGTTTCACACCTGTGTGAGGTGTCCCTAGCTCACCTTTAGCTGCTATGTCCTTAAGTGAGGGAATCCTGGTGGTATGGTGGTTAGAGCACCTAACCATAAACCAGGTTGTAGTGGTTTGGACCCTCCAATTGATTTACAAGAGAAAGAGATGGCAGTTATTCCTTAAAGAGGTTTCACCATGGGAAACTGACGGTGTGAGGGTGGGGGTGGGGGGTGTTCAATATTCACCTCATAATGATATTATTGCTATGAGTCGGAATCTACTCAGCGGTAGTGGATTTGGGGTTTGTTTGCCCCTTAATGAATACCAGCTAGGAAAGCATGTATGTTTTATAAAATCTCTGCCAAGCACTGTACCTTGTCCAAGTTCACCCACTTTCTCACTTTCTGGTCTCTTTTGTCAAAATGGAACAGCTGAATTTCATATCTCTAGCCTCTTCTGTTGTTACGTGTGGGATTGCCAGTGGGTGAAGGATGAAGCGGTCTGCTCCCATAAGCGTTACAGCTTTGGACACCCGAAGACTGTGGTCATGAGTGCAGATGTGCTGGGTGGCATTGGGTTGGCTGGTTTGTTTGGACTTAGTCTTTTCTTTTGCCAGGTGAATCTTGAGACAAATATCTGATGAAGGTATAAATCATTGACTACTGAGTTATAATTCTGACTCAATGACACACGACAGCAACAACTGAGTTGTAGGGAGCTCTTGTGGCCTAGGGATAAGAAGTTGTGCAGCAATACCATAGGCACAGTGTTCAAATCCACCATCAGCCACAGGAGAGAGATGGGCAGTCTCCTCTCATGTGATTTACCGACTCTGAAAACCCACTGGAGGGTGAGCTATACATTGGTTCTGAGTCAGTGGCACACAGTGACAACAACAACAAAGCTTTCTGAGTCATTCCTGCTTCCCAGAATGAATCAATCTGGAAGCTCATCCAAACGTTGTACATAATGGGTAACCATTATGGTATTTGACAAGACTATGGAACAGTGTTCAGCCTCACAGCAACTCCGAACTGTTCAGTACAGCAAATAGACAAATGATTGCTGTGTCATTTAAAGAATATTCATTCTAAAAGAAATAAATTTGGGCTGAGGGCCACAGGCCTGATTCAGTATGTTGTTGTTGTTGTTGTTATGTGACGTCGAGTTGTTTGCGACTCATAGCGACCCTATGTACAACAGTCCTAAACCGTGCTCTATCCCGTGCCAATCTCATTGCCTCTGACACATCCATCCCGATTACCCCAGTCACTGAATCAATCCACCTCATGTGGAAAAATCTGTGGTGCCAGTTTTCTCATTATCACAAGCAAACCACAGACATCAGATACACTTTGTCATTGTTATGTGCTGTCTAGTCAGAACCAACCTATAGCTGACCCTCCAGTGAGTTTTCAGAGACAGTAAATTGTGTGGGAGGAGATTGTCCATCCTTTTCCCATGAAGCAGCTGATGAATTTGAAGCCTGTCTCAAATCCTTTAGGATTGCAATGCAGCTTCTTACCGCTAGGCCACCAGTGTTCCCTAACAGATTCATTACTTCCACCCTTTGACACAGTGACTACAGAAATGGGTTTGAGTGAGTTGAAGATGATGAGTACGCCAAAGATGATAGGACAGAGTTCAGATCTGTTGTTCAAAAGGTTCCTGTGAGTCGTAATCCTCTACTCGACATCACCTAACAACAACATCCTTAGTAAACATTGATTTGTTTCGTTACCTGTTAGCATCATCTCACATAAGTGAGATCGTACAATGTTGGTCCTTTTGAAATGGACTTAATTTGCTCATGATAATGATTAGATGATGGATGAATGTCTTCACACATGATGTAGCATATCGTAGGATTAATTTTTCTTTAAAGCAGAATCACTCACTCATTACCAGTACTCTTCTTACATGAAATAGTTTAGTTTTTAAAACTGTCAAATTAAAATAGACTCATCGCTGTGTCTCCAATCCAGCAGATTTTCAGAGGCAGTGAATCACACAGAAGGAGATTGTTCATAACAGCTGGTGGACTCGAACTCAAGGCCTTTGCTTTGGCAGTACAGCTCCTTATCCCTAGCCAGTAGAGCTTCCTTAAACCGCTTAGGACAATTACTATGAACAGTTGCCTTGAGTATACTGACCTTATAGAGAAATATCGCTGAATTGAAGTTGACAGCAGCTAATGTAAAGCAAAATAAGAATATTTAATGGAGGAAGGTCTAAATTAATGATGAAACTGTAGGTAAAGATTGCAATGATGACAACACAATTTGACTTAGTCTGTGATATTAAGCTGTAATAATTGTGACTTGATGCATTTGTGGCTTTCTATATTGTTATTGCTGTTGTTGTTGTCATGTGCCATCCAGTCACCCTCAACTCATAGTGACCCTACATACAATAGATGTGAAGCCTGCCATATCCTTAGCCGGTCTCACTGACTCCAATACACCTAATCCCATTTCCCCAGTTACATTGTCCCAGTTACTGTATCAATCCATCTCATTCGGGATCTTCCTTTCCTGCACTGCCACTCCCCCTTCCCGAGTATGATGTCCTTCTCAAAGGACTGGTTCCTCCTGACCACGTGCCAAAAAAATGTGTGAGACGGAGCGTCAAAATCCTTGCCTCTAAGGAGAAACTTGATTTCACCCTCTCCAAGATAGACCTATTTGTTCTCCTGGTGGTCCATGTATTCTTGAGAACTCTTGCCAGTGCCACAACTCAAAGGCATCAGTTATACATTAGTACCCAAAAGAAAACACAATACAAATTTCTGCTATAATTGTATAGTTGAAGACAATCCCAACAGGTGCAATCACAGTCTGTCTCTTCGCCATTGTGTTGGAACGAGTGCCTGGGAAGAGATTGCCTGTCTTGAACCCTCAGAGTCTGTAGGATTAAAACCACCAGTAAGATGCTTCCTTTGCATTACCAGGGCAACTCCCTACAGACCACACCATCAGAGCGCCCTTAGTAATATTCTTATTTTCTTTTAATACTAAGGGAGTTATTACTGTTGTAAGTCTTAGAAATACTTAAAGCTCTGCAATGTCTAAAGAGACTAGTAATTAAACCCATACAGAAGGATGTAATCTTTTCTCACTTAAAGCTTTTCATTGTAGAAGACTTTGTTGGCTTCTTTTGCTTATATTCACTGGCTTTCACTCTTTAATTCGCTTAGGCACACTTCATATTATTCTAGCAAGGAGCAGATACTGATTATTCTGCACTAAATATTTGCTTATTTTACAACTGAGAAGCCTTCAACTATTCCTTAGGATTTGATTATTTCTTTTTTTAAAATCACTTTTTAAAAACATATTTAATCATGTTCATGTATTTCCTCTGAATGTATATGAGTTAACCATTTTGGTCATGTCTAATGCCCTAAATCAGCAAAATAAAGAAATTTAGAGGTGAAAAGTTCCTAGAAATATTTAACTTCATCCCTTTATTTTAAAGAGGTAGAAATGGAAGCTCTGAGAGGTTAATTAAAGTCAAACAGTGAGAGTTATCTACAGTGGAGCCAGTGACAACCTTCAAGGCTTTCAGAGCTTTTCAGAGAGAAGTGTCTCTTTCGTTCCCAGACTTTGTAATTATACTCTGTACTTGGCTAAAATTTTAGCTTACAAAATGTGGTTTCTCTAACAAAGAGAGTGGAAAGAAAATATTGAACATCTATTTATACGTAGGCTTAGTAAAAAAAGTTAAATGTCACTAAATGACATTTAATTACATATGTTGTTGTTAGATGCCATCGCGTTGAGTACAACTCATAGCAACCCTATGAAAAAAATATCAGAACCCTCTTCTATCCTGTGCCATCCTCACCCTTCCTGACACACAACAGCTTATTGTGGCAGTCACCATGTCAGTTCACCTGGTTGAGGGTCTTCCTCTCCTTAACCAAACCCTTCCCTAGCATCTTGTAGAGAATAGCCCCTCCTAGCAACATGCCTAAAAGTAAAGGCTCAACATTCTTGCCTGCGAAGAGCACTCTGGCTGCACGCTATCCAGGACATATTTTTGTTCATAGGCATCAATTTTTCTTCTCTCATCCTTATTCATTGTCCAGCTCTCAGATGCATAGCACGTGATTGGAAAGACCATGGCTTGAATCAGATGCACTTTAGTCCTTAAACTGACATCATTACTCCTCAATAATTTGGAGAGGTCCCTAACTGCAGATTTTCCCAGTGCAATGTATCTCTTTATTTCCTGACTGCTCATACGAAGGGTATTAATTGTGCATCCAAGCAAGTTGAAGCTGTTGACAGTTTCATTCTCTTCCCCATCCATTATGATGTTGCTTATCGGTCCAGTGGTAAGAATCTTTGTTTCTTGACATTGAAACTCAATCCATAGTGAAGGCTGAATTCCTTGATCATCTGCAACAAGTGCTTCAAGTCCTCCTCAGTTTCAGGAAGCAGTTGTGTCACCTGCATAATGCAGGATATTGATGAGTCTCCCTCTGATCCTGATGCCACAATCCTTCTCATAGAGTCTAGCTTCTTGAATAATTTTCTCAGCATACAGATTAAATAGGTATGGAGAAAGAATACAACCCTGACATATGTCTTTCTTAATTTTAAACCATGTGTTTTTCCCATGCTCTGTTCACACAACAGCCTTCTGGTCCAGATATAGGTTTCTCATGAGCAGTTAAGTGCTCTGGAACTTCCGTTCTTCTCAATGTCAGCTGTCAATTGTTACAAAACATTTATAAAAATCATGAAGCTTTATATAGTAGAAGAGTGAATTAAGGTAAATCTCACATCAATTTACTTGATGTTTAAAGACATTATGGCAAACACAGATTTTTATATGATCTTGCCATCCTGAATGCCCTCCTTACCCAAATTTTACTATCATGGTTCAGAACATACCAGTGGAAAAGGCAAAAGATTCCTTTTCTGGTTTTGCTTACTGAATTTTGACTTTACACAATACATATATTGCCTCTCAGTTCCTGTGGGTCATAATTTGGGGCAATGGCTAGCCTGGTCTTTTATTGAGATTCTAACTATGTATCGTAATAGAAACCAAAAGATGATTACCTATTGCCATTCATGGGACATATCACAAAGGAGTGACTTTAAAGAAGAGAAATTTCTTTTCTCATGTTTATGGGGGCTCAACTGGTTGTACAGCTGGTTGGGAAGTGTAATGGAAGGTGACTTAACTGCTCAGAGGACTTCTCTTTCTCTGGACACAGCCCTTAGTGTCCTTTGGACTGGAGACACTAGTCCCAGCAACGAAATCCAGCCTCCTGAGAGTTGGAGTGTGAAATTTTCTCTTAATGGACTTAATGCTAGGTTATTCGATGACTTGTCTCTGCGTTGATGGCATACATCAATTTTTCAAGTGCCCTTCACTCTTTTTTTTTCTCCCTCTGACTTCTTCTCCAGACACCTTCTCTAGTTTAATAGAAAGGGACAAAAAAACTCTTTGATTGAGGCCATCAGAATTCTTTTACACTATTCCAGAAAAAACATCTTTGCTGAGCGCAGGAGACCAACAGTTGCTTTGCAACTCCACATTTGAGTTTTACTGGGTTTGCATTGGCCTTCAAGATAACTCCTGTTGATATTATATGTCCCTACATGGATGATTCTTTTTTATTCCTGTTGTTTTTGGGGGGAAAGGCAAGTAAATATACTTTATTAGGCAATTTCCCACCTTTTCTAAATTCAGAGCTCTGACCACACTTCCACAGTGGACCCATAAATAAGCCGGATACAGGATCTCTAAAGGAACGAGCTGGATGCGTATTTATTTAGATGTGAGCTTAAGTGTTTTTGGCTTGTTACAGGTTACAACATAGGGGAGGCCATTAGAGTCTAGATAAATGGATTCCTCCAGATCCATACCTTCAGTTCTCAACCTCAGTGCCCTTCGTTGATGTTTACTGTCATCTGGATACCAAAACTCAGCTTGTTCCTGGGATGCTTGGGGCCTGAGTTCAGGAGCCCTCTGTGTGGCTGGGGCGACTCTACCACTCTGTCCTGGTGGAGCTAAGAGATGATCCCTCCATTTGTCACCACCGGGTCCCTTAAAGTTAGCCATCTGCTACTCACTGTCATCTGTTTCCTGACCTCCGTGAAAAATGGCGCGTGTCACTTCAATTCTCATTAGGTACAAATCTGTATTCTGAGAAGGCTTCTTAATTAATCTTCCTGGAGTTAGTGGTGGCAGAGGCCAGGCGCCCGATTGTTCGGAAGCATGAGCTGCCTTCCCTCTTTGTAGGTGGTCCTCAGAGGTCAGGCCCCAACAAGATTGATAGGAAAAGCGCAAGTGTGTCTTCTCAGATAATTAATTTCAAAGGAGTTTGACTGCATGTGATCTGCTAGTTGTTGCTATTAGAACAGACTGTCTGAAATTGTGATTCAGAAATGATTGTCTTTATCTTGTCTGTCTTCACAAGCGATTCAGAGATTGTGGACGAAAGTTGCATTATGTGCATATACCAGCAAAGGAATTGTTAAGATACAATATAGTACTAAGAATTCCTCAAATGAGACATGATTCTTTTTACATTTAGCTCCATGATAACATTCCTTTGCTCCTGCCAAGCAGTGTCATTACTGATAAGGAAACATTTGGCTCTAATCAGAATTTATTGTGTATTTTTATTTCAAATTTTAATTCTTTGGCAAATAAACAAGATAGCAAGATAAAGAATTCAAATGCTTCCCCTTTTTTTCTTGATTATCTTTACCAGACTGTAAGTCGTTTGATTGTTTATTTACTAAGCATCCCTCCAAAGCTATCAGTTGACTGAAAGCAGAGACAAGATTTCATGGCAGTATAAATTTCTTAGAATAGCTAAATCAGCCCTTTGAACACAGCATGTGCTCAGTAAACATTAGGATTACATTGTAGGTGTTATTTCAATGTGTGATCAATACATATTACCAAAATTTAGAAAAGTTCTCAGGAGAGATTAGTCTATGGAGAAAGACATCTTGCTTGGTAAAGTAGTTGTTGTAAGGCATCAGTGAATCCAGTGCAATGCATTGCAACCTTGTGAACCACAAATTGGAATCCAGTCCTATCCGGAATCATCCTCATAATCCCTGGGACATTATACTCATTGCAGTTATCACTGTGTCAGCCCATCTCATTGGTGGGCTTCCTCTCCTTCACTGACCCTTTTCATGCTTGATGCTCCATTCCAAGTAATAATCTCTCCTGACCACATGCCCACAGTATGTGAGATAAAGCTTCAACATTCTAGCTTTCACGGATCACACCAGCTGCTCTTTCTTTAAGACAAAGTTTTGTTCCAGGGGATACTCTGTTTTCTTCTTCAATACCACAGCTCAAAGGCATAATTTCTTCTGCTGTCATTCACTATCCAGTTTTCAGATGTGTGACAAGTCATTGAAAAGAACATGGCCTGAATCAGGTGACATCATTGCTACTCAGGCATTAGGAGAGATCCTTAATAGCAGACTTACCCAGTGTGGTATGTCTCCTAATCTCCTGACTGCTAGTATCAACAATGTTAATTATAGATTCAAGAAAGTTGACTTTTTCTTAAAATAGAATATTTTAGAGTTTCTGTAATCAAACCCATGTAGATAAAACCTTACATATTTAATGCAGTGTGTTACCCTTATACAAATGGAAAAAATAATTAAGTGAAACATTTCAAGACCAATAGGGCTGTTAATTTCTGTACAGCTAAACACAGTAAAACTGGAATGCTTTTTCCAGAGTTGACAGCAAAGCTAAAGTTTCCAAAAATGTGTGTGTGTGTGTGTGTGTGTGTGTATGTATGTATATGTATATATATATATATATATACACATATATATACACACATGTATATGTGTGTGTGTGTGTGTGTGTGTATGCAGCATCAGGATGGATGGTGAAGAGATTGAGATTGTTAACAACTTTAGTCTGCTTGGCTCCATGGTCAACACTCTTGGCACCGGTAGCCAGGAAATAAAAAAATGTATTGCGATGGGAAAGGCTGTTGTTAGGGATCTCTCCAGGGTACTCGAGAGCAATGGTGTCACTCTGGAGATTAAGGTGCATCTGATACAGGCTATGGTCTTTGCAATCACTTGTTATGCATCAGATAATTGGACAATGACTAGGGAGGATAGAAGGAGAATTGATGCCTTTGAGCTGTGGTGCTGGAGAAGAGCATTGAATGGACCCTGGAGTGCCAAGAAAACAAACAGATTTATCCTGGAGAGGGTTAAAGCAGGCTGCTCCCTGGAGGCAAGGATTCTGGGGCTTCATCTGACATACGTTGGACATGTTGTAAGGAGGGAGAGGTCCTTGGAGAAGGACATCATACTTGGGAGGGTGGAGGGATGGCGCCGAAGGGGAAGACCCTCTATGAGGTGGATTGATTCAGTGACTGGGGTAATCAGGATGGGTGTGTCAGAGGCAGTGCGATTGGCGAAGGATAGAGCAGGGTTTAGAGCTGTTCTACATAGGGTCGCTATGAGTTGCAAGCGACTCGACAGCACATAACAACAACAAACATATATATAGTGTGTCATTGAGTTGCCTGCAACTCATAGTGACCCTATGTACAACAGCCCTAAAAGCTGCCCTGTCCTGTGCCAATCTCACGTGTCTTCGACACACCTACCACCATTACCCCAGTGACTGAATCAAACTGCCTCATAGAGGGTCTTCCTCCCCTACTCTGTCCCTCTACCCTCCCAAGCATGATGTTTTGCTCCAAGAACTGGTCCCTCCTTGCAACATGTCCAAAGTATGTCAGATGAAGCCTTAGAATCCTTGCCTCCAAGGAGCAGCCTGGTTTAACCCTCTCCAGGATGAACCTGTTCGTTTTATTAGCAGTCCGTAGTACATTCAACACCCTTCTCCCACACCACAGCTCAAAGACATCAATTCTCCTTCTACCCTCCCTAGTCATTGTCCAGCTCTCTGATGAATAGCAAGTAATTGCAAAGATCATGTATCAGGCCCACCTTAGTCTCCAGAATGAATATATATGTAATTATATAAAAAGACATTTTCTATTTCTGTTTCTGTTTCTATTTCTATTTCTATGTCTATTTCTATTTCTATAAAAAGACCAAAACCAGCGGATTATGCATCAATAGCAGCAACAGATTTTCCGGGTTCTGCAGACAAAAATAATAGAGACCTCCAACACACTACTGTCCCCGCCCCCCCCAAAATGCAAAGCCAAACCTCACAGAACAGCAAAGTTTTCTTATTATTATGGTATCTGGCACCATTTTTTTTAATAAAAACTTCTCAATCATCATCTAGAAAGAACACATTCTATAATAACATCATTAAAGAAAACAGCTCTCATATAGCATGATCACTATTACATGTCATAAAGTAGGTACAAGATATTTTCCATTCACCAAGGTAGGATACAGTATGGTCCTAGATCTACAATACTAGAAGATACAATAAGAAGGCATCATTTGAGACTTAATTCTACATTTCCAGCAAAGGACACAAAGGATGTGTGACATAGCTCTGTTACAGAAATGCACTGTTTTAGATAGGATTTCTTTTCATAAGTGGCACAGTTTCAAGTACTCATTACTCTTCATAAACATCATCTAAAACCATTTGTATATTCATATACATCTCTCTGGCACTCCTTTTGTTTTTTATAATACTGGACTTATACAGTATTAATTTTTATGCACCTGAGTTAGTTCACTTGACATAATGCTCTCTAGCCTCTCCCAAGTTATATAGTATTTTTCAAAATCATTGCTCCTGAGTGCTGCATACTACTCCATTGTGTGAATGTACCATAGTTTGTCAGTCCAGTCATTTGTTGATGAACCTTTAGTTTGTTTCCGTTTTCTTCCTATTGTGAATAATTGTTGTAAACATCTCCATTTATATATCAATTCTTATTTCCTTGGAGTATATTCCAAGCAGTGGAATAGCTGCATCATATGGAGTTTCGATGTGCAGCTTTTTGAGAAAACGTCAAACTGCCTTCCAAGAGTGGTTGTTCCATTTTAAAAGTCCACCAAGTGTATAAGAGTCCCAGTCTCTCCACGTCTTTGTAAAGAGAAACACAATAATTTAAAAAAAAATTGTCTTCTCCAGCTACCCTTTGTAATCTTCTGTTCAGCTCTTTTACTTCAGCATCTTTCCCCTTGGTTTTGGCTTCTTGCACTTTAATACTGGTGCAGCTGTGATAGAATTATCACATTCAGGTGACCTTAACAAACATAAATACATCTTCTCACAGTTTAAAAGACTATTGTTATTTTGTCAAGTCAGAACTGAACCTCCGGTGCATTTTCAGAAGCAGTTAAATTGCATGGAGAAAAGGATTGTTATTGTCAGCGATTTCATCTTCCTTGAATCCACAATCCACAACCTTGATACCAGCTGTCAAAAAATCAAAAGATGTTTTGCATAGAGAATTTTCATCATCCAGGTGCTCTTCGAAGTTCTAAGGAGTAATAATAATACCAGTTTAAAAACAGAGGTGCACTTGATCCAGTCCATAGCCTTTCCAACTACCTCCTACGAATCTGAACGTTGGATCCTGAAAAGGAATGATAAAAGAATTTATAACTTCAAGTTGAATAGAAGACCCTGAATATTCCATGAAGTTTCAAACAAAATAGCAAATATGTTTTAGAGAAAGTCTAGACAGGGTGCTGCTTAGAGGCAAGGATGGTGAAACTTGGTCTCTTATACTTCTGGCGTGTTGTCAGGATGGGCCAGTCCTTAGAGAAGACATCAGGCTTTGAAAGCTAGAGCAGCAACAAAAGGGAAGAAGACTCTCTTTCAGATGAATTGACACAGTGACTTTAAATAACCGTGGTCTCATTACAGATGATGAGGATGGCACGGGACTGGACAGCTTACAGATCTGCTGTCCATAGGGTCACTATGGGTTGTAGTCAACTTGATGATACCTAGCAGAATGCATGGGTGGAGACTGCCTGTCTCGCTCCTTTAGAACAGCTGGTGAATTTGACCCTTTGAGTTGGAAGCCCCCTTCTTAATTCGAAACCACCAGAAGTTAAAATTTCAAAGCATAATTTCTCTCTCTGCGCTCGAGAAAAATCTGTCTTAGTTTTCCTAGGTTTCTTTTTTAGTTTCTTTGGAGGATTCCATTTGGCATCTCCTTCTCATCCTATCTTGATTACATCTGTATCTGAATTGCCCCCTTTAAGTCTTCAAAGTGATTAGACTTAAGCAGTACCTTATTGATATGATCTCATTAAAATATCAAAGAAAACCCTACTTACAAATGGTATTACATTCACAGCTGTTGTCTTTAGGTTCCCTCAAGTCAGCTATGTTGGATAACAACACTTTGTACAACAAATAAACCCATGCCCTGACCTGTGCCATCTTCACAATTTCTGCTGTGCTGAATCTAGTTGTTCCACTTACTGTGTCAGCCCTTCTCCTTCCTTCCTTCAACTGATCCTGTGCTTTTCCAAACATGACGCCCACCTCCAGAGACTGGGCCTCCAGGTAACAGGCCCATTGCGTGTAAGAGGACGTCTCACCGTTCCCACTGCTAAGGAACATTCTGGGTCCGGTTCTCCCAAGAATGACTTGTTTGGTCTACCAATATTCTTCACCACAATCACAGTTCAAAACCATCAGTTCTTCTTGGTCTTCTTTATGGTCTTCCTTCTTCATTGTCCTAACTTTTACTTGCTCACAAAATAATTGAAAATATCTTGGATTAATTAACTCATACTTTGGGTTTAAAGTTATATCTTTGCTCTTTGAAAAGAGGCCCTTGATGGCAGATATACCCAAAGCAATGTGCCATTGGATAGCTCTACTACTGCTTCTGTAAGTATTGATTGTGGATCCAGCTTCAATCAGTTTCAACAAATAATATTGAGGAGAGAATTCAGTTCATAGCAGTCATTTAGAAACGTGTGGTACCTTAAAATAAGGAAGGGGGAAAACCCAACTCTACTATACCATAGTGTCATAAGTATGCTTAGAGCATGTTGATAAGAGAGACTATTTGGAGAGGGTCATCATTGGTGAAAGAAAAGAAGATTCTCGACCAGATGGATTGATACAGTTACTGCTGCAATGGGATCTAGTGTGTCACAAAGTGTGAGGGTGGCACAGGATAGGACAACATTCAGATCTGTTGTTCATAGGGTTGCTATGAGTCATACTCAACTCTATGGCACCCAGCAATAACAACATGTCTTATCTTTTTTTTTAAAATTTTATTGTTTTTGTGTGAGTGTACCATCAAATCAGATCTGACTGGTACAGGAGGAGATTGTCCCTCCTTCCTCGGTAGAGCATCTGGTGGATTCGAACCGTGCGCCTCCTTACCACTAGGCCACCAGAGCTCCCCAACATGTCTTATCTTAAAATTACCCATCAAAATTTTTATTATTCAGTAGAACTGTACAGAAAGTTATTCTCTAGACTGTGGTCTCAGAACTGATCACAAAACATTTCACCAATATGATGGTGGTTCTACTAAATCACCTAGCAAGTAATGCTGTCTGAGATCACAGACACACAGATTATCTTTTTAGGGAAATTCTGAATTAGCACAGACGTTACCTTCCTGAGTTACTTAATTATTCCCTCAACAGGCTAAGTTTTCATTCTAGTTGAAGCCCTTCAATTTCAAGGAGATCATTTATTTGTAAAGGCTTTCTTTCTTCAGCTTTGTGATTTAAACAGATTCTTATTTCAGGGCTTCAGCTCATTCTCTTCTTCAACTTCCTGGCATAATTGCTTTTGCAGAAATTTCCTGAGGAATTCTTTAGAGTAATCTTCTCTTTCACTGGTGATTTTATTGACCTTTGCATTAAATGAATAGCTTGGTAACAAAAGGGGCCATGCCAGTCTACAGGGATGGCGGAAGGTCGACCTGCTTAGTGTAGGGAAAAGGTTCACCATTGTGAGTGACCTTAGGACCTTTTTACATGCACATCTTCTCATTACAGGTCATTTTGCAAGCAAATCCAACAAAATGAAAGTAGGAGTTTGATTCTTAAAGCTGTTCATCTCACAATAAGTAAGTTTCTTAAGATCAGGGAACGAAACCTTCAAAAAATAAATCTTTGAATCAAAATTAGTCTTTTGTAGATATTGATAAGATGTGAAATACCTATGCCTACACACAGATGTACACTTTAAAACACCTGAAAACCCAATATATCCTTGACTCCATAATCAATATAATGGAGTTTCTGAGAAGTACCTCTGCTGCTATAGAATGAGATCTGACTTAAGAAGGAAGAATCCTTTCTTGTTGTTGTTATGTGTTATCTAGTCACTTTAGCTTTAACCCCTGCCCTCTCCTGAGCCAATCTCACTGTTTCTGACACACCTGCCCCCATCACTCTCATTACTGTGTCAGTCTGTCTCATCCAGGATCTTCCTCTTCTGAGCTATTCTTCAACCCTTCCAAACATACTGTCAATGTAAAGGTATGTGGTTTGAATCCAAAATCTGTTCCACAGGAGAAAGATGGGCAGTCTCCTCCTATGTAACTTATTACCATTGAAGACCTGCTGGAGGGTCAACTATTGGTCTGTTCCAACTTGACAGTATACAACAACAACAACAGTTTTTATTTAACTCACATTTATCAAAATGGGTTTGGGTCTATGAGAGGTCATCAGGATGGTGCAGGAGAGGGCAAGGGTCGCATCTGTTGTTGATCGGGTCACTATGAATTGTAGTCGAATAAATGGCGTATAAAACAACATCTCATCTCATCGCCATCCAGTAGGAACCAACTTTTAACTGGCCCTTCAGCTTGTTTCCAGAGGCTAGAAATTACATAATCAGAGAGTGCTTATCCTTGTTCCAGATATATATATCCACTTATGTTGTTGTTGTTATGTGCCTTCGCATCACTTGCGACTCACAGCGACCCTATGTACAACAGTCCTAAACCCTGCTCTGTCGTGTGCCAATCGCACTGTCTCAAACACACCCATCCCAATTACCCCAGTCATTGAATCAATCCATCTCATAGAGGGTCTTCCCCTCCTGCGCCGTCCCTCCACCCTCCCAAGCATAATGTCCCTCTCCAAGGACCAGTACCTCCTTGCGACGTGACCAAAGTATGTTAGAAGGAGCCTCAGAATCCTTGTCTCCAAGGAAAAACCTGGTTTAACCCTCTCCAGGATGAACCTGTTTGTTTTCCTGACAGTCCATGGTGCATTCAATGCTCTTCTCCAACATCAAAGGTCAAAGGCATCAATTCTCCTTCTGTCCTCCCTAGTCATTATCCAACTCTCTGATGCATAACAAAGGATAGCAAAGACCACGGCCTATATCAGATGCATCTTAGTCTCCAGAGAGACACCATTGTTCTTCAGTACTTTAGAGAGGTCCCTAACAGCAGACTTTCCCATTGCAATAAATAAAGCATAGATTATAAAATATTTAATTACGTTTAATAATGACACACAATATTTTTGTAACAATAAAGAGGAGAAAATGTTTACTAGTAGTAATTATATTTGCATAATTGTAACATTTAAAATTTAGAATACATTATTCTTAAATTCACTAAAACTCTAGTTTTTAGAAAAATAATATGCTTAGTGAATAATATGTTTGACTTTAAACTTTGTTACAGTACAACTCCCTTGTTCTTACAATATTTTAGATGAATGATGTCTAGCTTTGTTGAATAAGAAAGCAAATCTCTTCTTATTAAAATTCAGTCCCTTATCTATTGACAGTGCTCTTGGGATAATGCTTTGCATTAAAATGAGAAACTCAATATTTTATCCTCACTTTCATGTAGATCTCATGGAGGGTCAGGTTGGTGATTCTTCTGTGAGAGTTTTAGAAAGATTTCTTGAATGGGCTAGGGCCCCTTTGAGTCTAAATCAGTTTTGCTTAGTATAGTTACAGCTTCTAGATAATACAACCATCCAATTTCCATACAACTCTCCAGTAATAACTCTGTGCATCATACTAGTCCAAGGGATGAATGGATGGAAAGCAAAAGGATGGATTTAAACAGTTAAATCTGATCTGTAAACCCCTGCTTTAAGTCTTCTTTGTTAGTCCATTGCCTTGAAACAAAAGCAAACTCCTAGCTGTGATCTCAGTTTTCTAGCCATGTCAGCCCCCTTTCTGTTCATGGAACAAAGAAAACTCCTTGTCTTTTTGCATGGCAGATTCCTCACTGCCCTTCAAGCTTCTCCTGAAACACATGCTAACACAGGCTTAAGAAGCTCTGATGTGATGTGAATGGAAGACGGCGTTAAGCACAGTGTACAGGAATGAAACACCATGTATGTCAGTGTATATTAATTGTATGCAAATCAATATAAAATTTTAGAAAAGAAGCTGTGATGTTAGAGTATTTAAGAACTTGACTGCCACCTGGAAGGTGCACTCTTTTGACCCACCTTCCACACCTTGAGAGAAAGATTGGCAGTCTGATTCCTTGAAGACTAGATGGGCAAATTCTAGTCTGTCCTTAAGGTCACTGTAAATTGGAATATTTTCAGTAGCAATATGTCTACCTTTGTATAGTGGAACCTTGGTGGTACAATGGTTAAGCACTTGGGTGGAGAGATCACTGGTTAGAAATCACCAACCTTTCCTCAAAAGATTTTTCAGTCCATTTTCATAAAGGCAACAATCTTGAAAATTCTTAGGGCTGTTCAACTGTTCTAAGAGATTAGAGAAAGTTCTTTAAGGCTGTGGTCTCATACTTTCCTTTTGTGCCTTGGGGCAAAAATACTGACAAATATTGCTGTTATTCAGTCTAGGAATGAATGACATATAACTGAAGTGAAAGCTTTGCTGTCAAGTCAATTGTGATGCATAGCAGTCCGACAGGGCACAGTGGAATTGCTTCATGCAATTTCCAAGGCTATTTCAATCTTTACAGAAGCAAATTTCAGCATCGTTCTTTTGTTGTGCAGCTGGTGGATTTGAACTACCAACCTTTTGGTTATCAGCCAAACACTTAACCACTGTGCTACCAGGCATAAAGTTATTAACATTGTTCTCAGAATGCTTCTGAAGGCATAAAACACCCAGAAAATGGTTAAAATATAGCTCTCAATAGCACTAATTTTAACTCTGTTAACAGCTGTTATGCTAACAAGGCTCAAATTTTACCCTTGACAGCTCAAGCTGTAGTGGAAACTATAAAAAGTATTTGCTGCTGGTCAGATGCAAAGAAGGCTGAAATCTGTGAAGTTGATGTGTTGGAGCAACAGGCTTCTGACTGGAATGGAACTGTTGTTGTTGTTGTTGTTATGTGCTGTGGAGTCGTTTGCGACTCATAGTGACCCTATGTACAACAACCCTAAACCCTGCTCTATCCTGTGCCAATCGCACTGCCTCTGACACTCCCATCCCGATTACCCCAGTCACTGAATCAATCCACCTCATAGGGGGCCTTCCCCTCCTGCGCTGTCCCTCCACCCTACCAAGCATGATGTCTCTTTCCAAGGACCTCCTTACATGTCTAAAGTATGTTAGACAGAGCCTCAGATCCTTGTCTCCAGGGAGCCACCCAGTTTAACCCTTTCCGGATGAATCTATTCGTTTTCCTAGCAGTCCATGGTACCCTCAATACTCTTCTCTATCTCCACAGCTCAAAGGCATCAGTTCTCTTTCTATCCTCCTTAGTCACTGTCCAAATCTCTGATGCATAACAAGAGATAGCAAAGACCATGGCCTGTATCAGATGCACCTTAGTCTCCACAGAGACAGCATTGCTCTTCAGTACTTTAGAGAGGTCCCTAACAGTAGACTTTCCCATGGCAATACATCTTTTAATTTCCTGGCTCCTGGTGCTGAGAGTGTTGTCTGTGGAGCCAAGAGTTGTCTTAGCCTAGAGTTTCTTAGCCTCCTTGGAGCACATGAGTACACTTTTGTCATTTGAGCCACAGGACTGCAGGCTGGAGCCATGGGCCAAATCTACCTTGATTCTTGATTTTCCAATGACCTCTAAAACTAGAAACCCCACTGTCAGTGTGTGATACTGTGGTGACTTGTGTTGCTGTAATGCTGGAAGGTATGTCCCTGATACTTCAGATTCAGCCGGATCACATGTGGTGGACAAGTTTTAAACACATTTCAAACTAAGGAAGGCTTAGAAGAAAAGCCTGGCTATCTGTTAGTGAACAGTAGCCAGTAAAGAGCTTATCAATCAGAACGAAGTGTTGTTTAACGTTGTGCTGCCAGGTGATGGCACTAGATTGAAAACCTTGCTATTGTGACCCTACATGGGTTTCCAAGACTGTACATGTTTAAAAGAGGGCTCTGCCTCTCTTTCTTCTGCTGAATAGTTAAAAGATTTGACCTTCTGTAATTCCGTCTACCACTAGGCTTCTTCTCGAGATTGGAAGGCAGTTAAAAAACTGTATGCTCACAAGTGTCCCAACGTTCATGAAGATGGCACAGGACTAGACAGTGTTGCTTTACGTGGGTTGTCGCACCAGCTTTACCCATGTAGTGTTGGAGCTGGCTTGATAGCCACCAGTAATAACAGCATAGACTAGGGTTGATTTCTCTATTTTCAAATGTTTGAAAAAAAATAGATCATTCCATGACATGCGAAAATTACATGACATAAAAGATTTAATATCCACAAGAAAGCTTTTTTTTTTTTTAACGGTGAGAGAAATTTGTATTTATGATTAGCCAACTGGACTCCGTGTAGAGGATCCTGATTTTGTTGGCAAGATCCAAAGCATTATAGTCAGGAGCAAGTCGAACATAGGCATTCTTTGCTCCATCAGGCCTAATCAAAGTGCTGACCTTGGCCACATCAATGTCAGAGAGCTTCTTTATAGCTTATTTAATTTGGTGCTTGTTGGCCTTGACATCCACGGTGAACACAAGTATGTTGTTATCTTTTTTCTTCTTCATGACTGACTCAGTGGTCAGGGGAAATTTGATGATGGCATAGTGGTCAAGCTTGTTTCTCCTGTGAGTGCTCTTCTGAGGGTATTTGGGCTGCCTTCGGAGTCTCAGCGTCTTAGGCCACCAGAAGGTGGGTGATGTGCGGATCTTCTTTTTTTTTTTTTTTTAGCTGTGGATACCCTTCAGGTCGCCTTCTTGGCCTTTAATGCCTTTACTTTGGCTTCAGTTTTGGGAGGAGCAGGGCTTCCTTTCTGCTTTTGGTGCTGTCTTCGTAGAAAGAAAAAATCTTTTTTATAGCTTTATTATTTCGCTTGTTTATGTATTATGTATCAGTACTTTACTACTACAACGGTAGAGTGAAAGGGTTCCAGTAGACTCTGAGTGGCCCACAAAGCCAAGAAAAGTTCTCATCTTTTACAAAATGGGCCGACCCCTGACTAAAACTAGCATGTGGACTCTATTACTTGACCAATGCTAATAGGGATCTCTGCGGGCATAATAGTCTGCAGAGAATTGTGTACGCTGTTAACTCACAGGTGGCATCTCTGACTGTTGAGATTCACCAGCTCCTCCATATGAGAACATGGGCTCTCTCCTCCTGTGAGAGTTCCAGCGTCCCTAAAACCTGCCAAGGAGTCTGCTATGAACTAGTTCCAACTCTATGGAAATAAGTGGAGTGGATGCATGCTACATATTTTAAAGTACAATATAGAGAATCATGTTGTTGTTGTTGTTATGTGCCATCAAGTCAGCTGTGACTAATAGTGGCCCTATGTGTCCTGTCCTGTCCTCAGCCAATCTCACTGTCTCCAACACACCTAACCCAATTACCCCAGTTACTGTATCAATTTGTCTCCTCCAGGGTCTTCCTCTCCTGTGCTGTCCCTCCACTCTTCCAAGTGTGATGTCCTTTTCCAAGGACGGGTCCCTCCTGGCAATATGCCCAAAGTATGTGAGGCAGAGACTCAGAATCCTTGATTCTAAGGAACAACCTGGTTTCATCCTCTCCAGGAAAAACTTGTTTGTTTTCTTGACAGTTTATGACATATTCAATACTTTTCTCCAGCACAAATTGTAGTAAATATTTCATTGTGTCACTGGACACTAATCACTATGTGTGAAGTGATTGAAAACAATGCAAGACTCCATAGCTGATATGATCACAATTTTAAATTTTAATAAGCACGTATCTAAGTTACATAAGTACAAAGGTACATAGTAAGGAGCACACAGGGTTGGGAAGAATTTTGTGGTTTTTTGTACATAGGGTCTCAGTGAGTCAAAACTGACTGCATGGCACATGATGCAAAATAGTAATAAAGGCATTTAATATCTTTAAAGGCTAGCTGGGAATAATGTTTGATTTTACTGTATTGCTTAACAGTTCTGCATGTATCAATTTTCAAATAGCAAGACAATAAATGTATAAAATTCATAAATTTATAATATGAAAGACATACCCAAAATGACAAGAAATGAAGAGGAATGTGGGATCAAGATTAGATGGAGACTCATCAATAACCTGCATTATGCAGATGGCACAACCTTGCTTGCTAAAAGTGAGTTAGACATGATGCACTTGTTGCAGAAGATCAAGGAATGAAGCCTTCAGTCTGGATTGCATTTCAGTGTCAAGAAGACAAAGATTCTTACCACTGTACCAATATGCAACATCATGATAGAGATAAAATTGAAACTCTCAACTTCATCTTACTTGGCTCCACAATTAACACCCTTGGCACCAGCAGTCAGGAAGTCAGAGGAGGCATTGCACTGGGAAAGTCTGCAGTCAGGGACCTCTCCAAATTGTTGAGGAGTAATGAGAGTAGTGATCTCAGTTTGAGGATTAAAGTGCATCTCATTAAGGCCGTGGCCTTTCTGGTCACTTGCTTTGTATCTGAGAGCTGGACAGTGAATAAGCATGGCAGAAAAAGAAGAATTGATACCTTTGAGCTGAGGTGTTGGAGAAGTATACTGAACATCCCATGGACGACCAACAGAACAGACAGATATGTCTTG
>NW_006399875.1:8592587-8604327 GCF_000299155.1 Elephantulus edwardii | reverse complement strand
AATGTGTACTTAGTCTTCCTTTCTGGTAGGACAAGCAGAAAGGCTCCATTATGATGGAATAAAAATATTCTATTTATTCTCAAACAAGAAAAAAACACTGTTAAAATAAATGAATAGCTAAAATTTGTTCTTTGTCCATTCCATTCCAAAGGAAGATAGCAGAAATGGCAGAGCAGTCTGTCCTTAGCTCTTAATGATTCTCTACGGAATAATTGAATTCTCAGTTCCATTGAAATGGAAAGTTCTAAACTCATACACAGCAACAAAACAGGCAAGATGGAAACTACCTCCATTCAATGCTTGTCACTGCACCATGAATCAGGGAGAGCTTGGGAGGGTATTAATTTCCTTTTTTCAAGATACTTGTCTTGAGTAATAAGTGATGTGGTAAGATATGACAGAATCACCATTTTTAATAAAATATCCTCTAAACCAATTTGAGTATTGAACATACCCTGATGCAAAGAGAACAAACAGATTTGTCCTGAGAGGGTAAAACCAGGCTGCTCCTTGGAGACAAGGATTCTGAAACTTCATCTGATATAATTTAGCAATGTTGCAAGGAGGGACCAATCCTTAGAAAGGGACATCATGCTTGGGAGGGTGAAGGGACAGTGCAAGAGAGGAAGACTCTTGATGAGATCGATTGATTCGGTGACTGGGGTAATGGCAGTAGGTGTGTCAGAGGCAATGCGGTTGGCTCAGTATAGAGCAGGGGTTCAGAGCTGTTGCACATAAGGTCGCTATGAGTCTTAAGCAACTTGATAGCACATCCCAACAACAAAACAGTTTGCTCTGTTCCCTAATCCTTCTCCTTCCAGGCTGTTTCTTCCTAATCTAGCCCATCATAATTACAGCTTCATCCCTGACTGACAGTAGTTGTTTTTCTGTCTGCGTACTTGCTGCTTAGTCTACCTCTTCTAAGAAAGTTTAATTTTTTTCTGACTCCTTCAAAACAAGCAACAAACCAGACACATTGTCTTCAAAAGCAGAGTATAACTGCCTGACACGTTTTCTGAGGCTGTACCTTTTGTGGCAACAGACTGCGGTCTCTCTCTACCATAGACTGGGGAGAAAAGCTAGTAAACTCAAAGCCTTTCAGTTAGTGTCTGATTGAGGGCTTAACCTCCATTACCAAGGCTTTTCTAACTCCTCCACAAATGAACAGCATTCATTCAACGCCATTTCTCTGTAGGAAAGAAATACTCTTTCTTTTACAAATATTTTTTACTGACTTTTGTATTTAGTTGACTTTTGTATTTAGAATGATAAAGTTGAGTGTCTTCTTATTTCCTTGGACTGAGGTCACCCATCATGAACTCATTTTCATATTCAGGAAACATAATCTCCTTCATTATCAAAATAATATTGAATAATAGAGGGATTAAAAAGTATAGTAATTTATGAAGTTTTATGTGTCCCCTGATTTTATATGTATATGTAATCTTCTTGTTGTTGTTGATTGCCTTCGAGTCAAGCACGACTCATAACAACCCTATGAACAAAAGGCCTGAAGCCCTTCTACAACTTAAGACATTTCTCAAATTTCTTAGAGTTTCCAGAGGCACACACACACATACTGTATTGCAGCAACTACTTAAGTTTAAGGAAAATTGCTGAAATAATTATTGATATGAAAGTTACCGATTCATTCATCAATTATTTATTGACTATTTCTGTGTTGGCCATACAGCAGTGTTCATTAGATAAAAATATCCCCCCTTCATTGCCTTTTCCATTACAGTGAGGATGTATTGATTTCTCAGAGACTTTTTTAAACACTTGGAATGTGTCTTACCTCTCTCGTGCTGCCATAATACAAATACCACCTTGGTATTTCTTGGGTGGCTTTAAGGAACGGAAATTTACTTTCTCACCATTTAGGAAACTGAAGTCCAAATTTAGGACGCTGGCTCTGAAGGAAGACGCTGTTTAACTGTGTGTGCTCTGGGTAGAACATCCTTTTTTATGTTCAGCTTCTTCTTCCTGGTGGTTTGCAGATCTCTTGTGACATAATACTCTTTTAGGTTCAGAGCTGTTACTCATTTGGTGGTGCAGTTGTTTCAACTATAACACCCAAGAACACCATCTTTGCTTAGTTGCTTTACCAGTCTGCTGTTATATGTTAAAAAAAAAAAAAGATCAACTTAGGCCACACTTGATACCACCTGCAGCATCATTCACATGCCTAAGGAAACCTATTCCGAAATCAGAATCCAACAGCAGATGTGTTGTTTTGTTGTTTGGTTCCATGGAGTCACTTCAGCCAAAGAGAACACTGCTCAGTCCCTGCCGCTCATAATGATTGTTGTGTGAGCTCATTGTTGCAGGTACCATGTCAGTCCATCCCATGGAACATCTTGCTCTTTTACACTAGCCTTCTGTACTCCACATGGGGTCTTTCTCAGGAATGCAGTGCATTATTCTATGTTGGACTGCTAATCACAAGGTTGATGGTGCAAATCTACCAGCCACTCTGTAGGAGAACTTGATGGAACTTGATAGAAGGTCACGAGGCATCAGAATGGACTCCATGGCTGTGAGTTGGATGGGAAAACAGGAAAGGGAACCTTGATGACTATAGAAATGAAGGCAGGAGTCTTTCTGGTATACAAGTTAAGAGCTTGGCTGTTACCCTAAAGTCTGAAGGTTAAAGTCCACTCAAAGACTTAGACCAGTGATTTGTTGCCTTAAAGATCATAGCCCAGAATACTTCCTGGGGATGTTTTACCCCAATACATGGGGTGTTTGTCCTCTGCTCATGACTATGAGTAAAATGATGTGATGTCATCCAGCAACAACAACTGAATCAAAGCAGTATCTAAAACCAAGTAATTTAAAAAAAATTGTCAGATTTGTTTCTACCATTTCTTATCAGCTCTCTTCTCCTCTCCCTCTCCCTCTCCCTCTCCCTCTCCCTCTCCCTCTCCTCTTCTCATTTCTTTCTCACAGTCTAGAAGAAATGTAGTCATGGAAAATCAGGATAATCTCCACATGGCAAAGCTGCTTCTCCTATGGGCCTTTCTATTGCAAATGTTCAGGAAATAAATTACAACAATCCAGATACAGTATGTAGGAACCACTCTGAGCGTGATCATCCTCTGACAAGGCTGTGGGATAGCTACCATCACTATTACTGTGTCACCAAAGAGGAACCCAAGACAAATGAAGCTTACGTCGCTTTCCCTACATAACATGACTAGGACATGTCAAAGCTAGAAGTTAAACCTGGGCTGGCAGAGCACATAGAGTCTGTTTTCGATGCTTTTGTCAAAAATACTTTTTAAAGTTCTCCACTGTTTGCTTCTCCAGCATTCAGTTCCTCATTTACAAAATTAGGTTAAAATGGGTAACTGTTCAAATAGACTGGTGGGGAAGAAACCAAGATGGAGAAAGTAGGTGTTGTTGAAAGTCGTCCATACCAGTGGATACGTGCTGGTGTCTTCATGGGAGCCCCAGTGGAGCTGTACAAGGGCTTCTCCCACACGACGTCCTCCGTGTCTTTGCCCTGCATTGCCTACATTCTGCATCCATCTCCTCTAACAGATGCACAGTCCAGTCCTCCTGGACTCCACAATACATGTATCTGGGGTAAGGGAGCTTGAGGTTTTAGGCACTGATACACACACACACACACACTCTCTCTCTCTCTCTGTGTCTGTCTCTCTCTCTCTCTCTCTGGGGTTGGAATCCAGTTTGGAAGTTATCTGCAGGAGCTGGATTCTACAGAGAAGCTTGTGTGCTGGTTCTGGAGAGAATTAGGGTGGGATGTTGACTCCCTAATGTGTGTGAGATGATGGGATTTGGATTCTTATTTAAAAATGCATTTGGTTAGCAGTATGGGACTGGGTGATTTTAATCGTGGCCCTCAGACTTGGTATTAATTGTTTTTGTCAAACATTCTTCTAGGTGGTATAGCACTGGTGTGTGCAGTGCTGAACAGAGGTAACTCGTGGTTGCTGTGATGCTAAACACTGTGACACTGACATGTTAAATACAATAATGGTTACCCATAATGAACAGTGTTTGGTGGAGTTCCCCAATTAAAACAAGTTTGGAAGTCAGAGTGGCATCCACTTCCGAAATAGCTTGCCTCCAGAAACTCTATGAATGTGGATAAATGATGAAAGTTATACAAGTGTTCCGTTCTTTCATTCATAGGGTTGCTATGGGTTGTCTACAACTCGATGGCACTTCACAACAACAATATCAAATATATAAACATAATTATAAATATAAAAATATATATAAATATATGTATATATTTGGCCTTGGATTTAAAAAGGCATTTGGGCCCTCAGGCTCACAGCCCCCAGGCCTGGTTTTAATTGTTTTTGGTCAAACACTCATCTAAGTGGTATAGCACTGGACTGTCCCTTTGCCGTACAGGGGTAACTCGTGGTTGCTGTGATACTAAACACTGTGACACTGAGGTATCACATGCGATAATGGTTACCCATAGCGGATGGACAGTGTTTGATGGAGCTCCCCGATTAAAAGAGGCTTAGAAGCAGCACTAACATCCATTGTCCTAAATAGCTTACCTCTGTAAACTCTATGAACTTAGAGAAATGATGAAAATTATTTAAGTGTTCAGGTCTTTCATTTATAGAGTCGCTATTGCTTGTCTACTACTCAACAGCATTTAACAACAACTATATAGAGACTTTATTTCTTTATTGGTTTATATACAGAGTTCGTATACATTGCGTTTCATTCCTGTACATTGTGTTTCACACATTCCTTCATTCATATTGTGTTTCATATAATCATTCCCCTGCAGTATGTTTTCTAAAATTAATCACCTTTGATCTATGTCCCCTGTCACTCTATGTCTGCAGGTCTCCACAGGATCTATCCGAATTCCTTAGTGACCTCTCTCTGCCAGCTAACTAAACTCTGTAACCTTGTGATTTCCCTTCTCACCTTCATCCCCCCTGTCTCCCTCTCTTACCGCTGTGGATTTTTATTCACATGTTACTAGTTATCTTTCTGTTTTTAAAATAATATTCTGATGTTGTATTTGTCCTTGTGAGGCGGAGTTAGTTCACTCACCATAACACTTTCTAGACTCTATATATTTTTTTTAAACCTGTGCTCCTGGGTGCTGCATAGTATCTCGTCATGTGAATGCACTACAAATTTCTCAATCCATTTATTTGTTGGTGACATCTGGGCTGTTTCCATGTTCTCGTGATGATGAATAATGCTACTATGAATATTGGTGTACAGATTTCTGCTTGTTCTAAGCTCTGTTTTTCTTGGGGTATATTCCCAACAGTGGAATAGCTGGTCATATAGAATTTCTTTGTTCAGCTCTTTGAGGAAACACCAAACTGTTTTCTAAAGTGGTTGTATCATTTACAATCCCACTAACATTGTATGAGCATACTAATCTCTCTACATCCTCTCCCACATTTATTGCTTGCTGTCCTGTTAAACTTTGCCACTGCTACTGGGGTGTGATGGTATGTCATTTGTTAAACTTTGCCACTGCTATTGGGGTGTGATGGTATGTCATTCTGGTTTGGATTTGCATCTTCCTTATTTCCAATGATTGTGAGCATTTCTTTATGTGTCTGTTGAGCACTCAGCTTTCTTTCTTTATGAAAACTCTTTCCATTTATCTTACCTGTTTTGTCATTGGATTATCAGCCTTTTCCTTGTAGAGACCTTGTAGTACTCTGTAAACTTTCATTATAAGACCTTGGCCTAGATGTACTTGCCAAACGTTTGTTTTTGTTTTATTTTGGTTTTTTTTTCCCCCAGTCAGTAGCTTTTCTTTCACTCTACTGGGTAAAGGTTGTGATGTGCACTGGGATTTAATCTTTAGAAGGTCCCCTTCATCAGGGTGATCTCTCCTGGTTGTGCAGGGAGATTTCATTTGTGTTTGTATTTTTGGTGAAGCATGTAAACTGCCTCGTTGCTCCGGAAATATTTTTCAGCATCTTCATGGTGTTTTATAGTGAGCCAGGGACTGAACTATGGGATTTCCCTGTTAGCCAAGTCATTCCTGGGGCTGATTTTCTCCCCTTATCACTCTGCAATTCTCTCTGACTCTTACTTTTCCCCTAAGTCATTTTACAATTGTGGGAATTTAAAAATCTGCAAACTTGAAATCATGATCTTTTAACATTCCTATCCAGAATATTCCCTTTCCCCTCTGATGTTTGGCTAGTGCTATATATTCTTCACAATTTCATGTCGGAAGAAGAATGGTGAGTCACTCACACTGTTCATTTTCCAACCTGCACTCAAGGGCGCAGATTGTAAGGCTTCTGTGGCAAAATAACTTCCCTGTATTACATTATACACTATTGAAGACAGAGCACAGACTCAGAATGCCCATACTAAGGTGGAAGCAAATTTCATTACTTCAGCTTTCAGAGTAATTTAATGTATCTGTTCCCTTATTTCTCTATGATGACAGACACTTACATCTTCTTATCAAGTGTCACAATATCACCATAACAGAATACAGAAGTGAGCTGGCTGAATAAAATACCTGTTAGACTATTTCTATGGTGTTTAACTGCATGCAGTTTTGACACCAGAATGAATTATCCAGAATCTATCCAGGGTACAAATGCGAGAGAGAGGGAGAGGGAGAAGGAAAGAGAGAGTGAGAAGGAGAGGGAGAGGGAGAGAGAGGACAGAGGAGGGAGAGAGAGAAGGAGGAGGGAGGAAGGAGAGGGAGGAAGAGGAGAAGGAGGGAGGAAGGAGAGGGAGGAAGAGGAGAAGGAGGGAGGAAGGAGAGGGAGGAGGGGAGAGGGGGAGGGAGGAGGGAAGAGGGAAAAGGAGGAGGGAGGAGGGACAGGGAGGAGGAGGAGAGGGAGAAGGAAAAGGAGAGAAGGTAGGTAGGTGGTGGTTGTTGTTGTTATGTGCCGTCGAGTCTTTTGCGACTCATAGCGACCCTATGTACAACACCCCTAAACTCTGCTCTGTCCTGTGCCAATCTCATTGTCTCCGACACACCCATCCCAATTACTCGTCATTGAATCCTTTACCTCAAAGAGGGCCTGCCCTTCCTGCGCTGTCCTTCTGCCCTCCCAAGCATGATGTCCTTCTCCAAGGACTGGTCTCTCCTTACAACATGTCCAAAGTATGTTAGATAGAGCCTCAGGTAGGTATGTTTCAATAACTCTGAAGTAGCATTTATTTATTTATTCCAAAAGGACATTAAAATTTGAAAGGATATCCAGTGTGTCAAGTTCAACTATTGTTCATTGTTCTTTGATCAGAACTATATTTTCTCACTCCCTGCCATTTGCGTGTCACACTCAGCCTGGACCTACACTTGGACTTGGCCTCTGCTCTTCTGGGTTGCAGCTTTTTTTCCTCTGTCAGTTTGTACCCAGAGGTGGACTTCTCTGAGCAAGCATCCCACCAGAAAGCCATCCATGCTTTCACTCGAGGAGTTGGTGGACATGTTGCCTCACTGGCTGTTTGTCCTGTCTTTTCTCATTTCTGCCCCCTGTATGTTCTCTGCAATTTCTCTGTGTCTGGACTTTGTGAAATTCGTTACTGCTTCTTTCTATCTTATGCCCTAATGTCATAATTCTTTTCATCTCCAGTGTCTAGGAACTCCATGGAGAAGGAATCTTGCTTTGAAGTGATCACTCCACTTCTGGCTCTTGATGATTCTCTGCCTTTTCTTCTTAGGGTCTTTTCTTCTTAGGGTCCTATTGAAACCTCTTGGATTGACTCCTTGTCTGCCTAGCAGGATAACAAAATGGACCAGTCCCTGCACAAGGCTTTCCTTCCTGTTATTCACACAGACACACCCACTCTGTGAACTGTATTTGCATTATTAAGAGGCTGTCCAGTTCCCTTGGTTGGCCACAGCACCTTATTTACATAATAGCATCCAATCATTCTGTAGGAGTTTACAGACCAAGATTAGTAATTCACCACACAGCATCAGTACACTTAACTTACACATATGTATGAAAAGAGAAGATTATAAAGATCATTTCCTTTTCACAAACTATGCTAATTTTTTATTCCTTTTTCATTTTTGTCCAGCTCATGGGATTTGATTTTAACTTTCAAATATTCTATTGTATTTTCAGTGAACGTTTTAATGGCAGTTTAAATTTCCACTTAACAATTTCTATAGAAAATTTTAAGAATGAAAAACGTAACATTCTTCATAATATGTGAGCATTCTTATTTCCAATCTGGTTGTTCCTTTTCTATTAATCGAGTTTCCCTTACCTCTCCCCCTCCCCCTTTAAACAGAGATTTAAACTGATTTGATATAGTTCATGCATAGCTGAGAAAAACAAAGTCACTGTATTCATTACCAAGCAACCAGATCCCTCGTATGTAAGATTTTGACTCTAAGGAGAACAACCAACACACTTAATCATAAACTTTGGTCCAAGGCCACTTTCTCAGTGTCTTTCCAATGCCTTTATTTAATAGGCTGCCCTATGGTAATTTTCTTTCTAGGAGTTTTTGCTTTACATATTAGTTTTCTAAAGCTGCTACAACAAACATATCACAAGGGGATGGCAGTGAGAGTGTTCCTTACAGAACAAGGATTTTCTGTCTCACAATTTTAAAGACTGGGAATCTGAGTTTGGGGCAGTGACTGTGCTCCTCTGTTAGTTCTTAGAGCAGATTCTCTCTGTGTGTTTCTTGATTTGTGATATTCTCACATGATGTCTATCCTGTCCCTATGTCCTTTCCTCTCTCTCTTTTTTAATTTTTTTTTAAAAATTATGTTAATTTTAATGGTAGTTTACAGAGACTTAGGGTTTCCAGTCATTCATTGTTGCACTTTTCTGCCTGCCCACCCCCTCCCCCAAATTCACTCTTCTTCTTGAAAAGAAAAAAACACTTTCATTGTCATGCAATCCCTCCCCTCAAGTCCACTCCACTATGCAGCCTTCACTCTGGACTTCTGTAATGACAATAATACCCATTCATATATGCCTTTTAAACAGTTCTTTCCCTCATCTGTTTCAATGCAATATACATCGTTCCTGCCCTCTTTTTTTTGTCTTTGCTCAACCCCGATGTCAGTCCCATTTTACAACAGTGGTCCTCTACAATATTTGTCCTTTTGTGACTGAGATATTTCACTCTGTATACCAGAAGCCTTATTCACTGTTGGTGGGAGTGTAAAATAGTACAACCACTATGGAAGGCTGTATGGCACTTTCTGAAACAAGTTGCAAATAGAAATACCCTTTGACCCAGAAATTCCAATACTGGGAATTTACCCTAAAGAAACCATAACTGCCACCCAAGCAGATATATGCACACCTTGTTTATTATGGCTTTCTTCACAATAGCAAAGAGCTGGAAACAACCCAAATGCCCTTCAACAAATGAATGAACAGAGAACTTCTGATAATTCACACAATGAAATACTATGCAGCCTTGAAAAAACAAGGAACTCATGAAATATTATGCAAAATGGATGATCCTCTCTCTTTTTTAAAAAAGTACTATTCAGGAGGGACAAGAATTAGGAAGCACCCTACTCTTCTTGTATAACTCCATAACATAATAGAAGAAAACTTGTATTTCCAAATAAGGTCACCTTCAAGGTGAGTTGGCCCACCCTACTCGTCTTATATGACTCCCTAAATGTAACAGAAGAAAAATTATATTTCTAACTAGTATCACCTTCAAACGTGAGTTGGTCTTTTGTGGTTTATTGTTCAAAACAGCTTCTAGGCCATTATCTTTGACTTTTCACTACATGACATGGTAAAAACTTGTAAAGAAGATATGTTGGTCTATCCACAAGGGAATTAACCAGTTGGGCCATTCCATCAGATTTAAACTGATCAAGTTCAGCAACAGCTGAAATTGGGAATCTCACTTGCTAAGCTGAGAAGTGGTGGAAGGAAAAAGTGTAGAATGAAGTATGAGTCCTTTATAGCCAGAGATTACTGTATCAGTTAGACCAGACCCTACATGAGAGCATCAACAGCTGCAGTGGTGACACAGGGACTCAAATGAGATAGAGCTGACTTGGGTCTGTTGCCCTGAGAACCAGAACTAGGCACCTTTGCCCAAGTTTGCTGGAGGATTTGGGGAAACACCATAATAGACAGGACTAAGAGAGCTTGTTGTTGTTTTCTTGGGCCATCAAGTTGCCTGCAACTCATAGCAACCCTATATACAATAATTCTGAAACCTGTCCTATCCTGAGCCAACTCACTATCTCCAACACACCTGCCCCTATTACAACAGTCACTGTGTCAATCCATCTCATTCAGGGTCATCCTCTCCAACGTTGTCTCTATATGCTTCCAAGTATGATGTCCTTCTTCAAGGACTAATCACTCCTGGCAACATGCTCTAAGTAAGTGAGACAGGTTCAAAATCCTTGCCTCCAGAGAGCAAGTTGTTTCATCAACTCTAGGATAGGCCTATTTGTTCTCTTGGCAGTACATGGTATGTTTAAGCCTCTTATCCAAAACCACATGTCAAAGGTATCCATTCTTCTCTCATGTTTATTCATTGTCCAGCTGTTTGATGCATAGGAACTAATTGCAAAGACTGTGGGCTGGATCCAGCACACTGTAGTCTGTAGACTGACATCTTTGCACTTAATTTGACTGAAGAGGTCCCTGAGAGCAGCCAACTTTCTTAATCCAATTAATCTTTTGATTTCTTGGCTGTTGATTCCAAGAGTGTTAATTTTGGACACAAGCAAGCTGAAATTATTAACAGTCTCAATCTCTTCTCTATCTATCATGGTGCTGTCATTTGGCTCAGTGGTGAGAATATTTTTGTTGTTGTTGTTGTTGAGCTTCAGTCTAGATTGAAAACTGCATTTCTTGGTTTATTGCAGCAGTTACTTAAGGTTTTCCTCAGTTGCAGCAAGTAAGATTGTGTCATCTGCATAAGGCAAGTTGTTGATGAGTCTTCCTCCAATTCTGATGCCATATTCCTTCTCAGAAAGACCAGCCTCCTGAATAATTTGTTCCGCATATAGATTAAAGAGGTCACTAAAAGTTATAATTGAGTTGATGGAACCTAACAACACAACATAGAAAGCTTTGCAACAGTAACCTAAATCCTAAATATATATTTTAATGTTTATCTGGAACATTCCTAAGATTTTCGTAGGGTGAAAGACCTACCAGCCTACTAAAGAAGCTATCTAGACTAAGAGATTGTATCCTTTTGCCAACCTGAATTATAACTTACGAACTTGGAGAACAGCCACTTGGCCAGCTGACTGGAGAGATCTCTATTTGTTTCCATCCCAAAGAAGGGTGACCCAGCAGAGTGTGGAAACTGTACAACAATATCATTAATTTCAAATGCAGACAAGATTCTACTGAAGATTATCAAAAAATGACTAGACCAACAAACACATCAGCAGAGAACTGTCAGAAGTCCAGGCTGGGTTTAGAAGGGGCCGTAGTATTAGGGATATTGTAGGTAATGTTAGATGGATCCTGACTGAAACCAGGGAATACCAGAGGAATGTATGTCTGTGTTCCATTGACTATGCAAAGGCGTTTCACTGTGTGGATCATAACAAACTGTGTCTGACTCTGAGAAGGATAGTAATACCAGAACACTTGATCATGCTAATGAGAAACCTTTACTTGGACCAAGAAGCAGTAATCAGAACAAAACAAGGAAACACTGCATGGTTCAAAATTGGGTAAGGAGTACATCAGGGATGTGTCATGTCTCCCTACCTTTTCAACCTGTATGCAGAACAGATTATCCAGGAGGCTGGGCTCTATGAGGAGGAATGTGG
>NW_006399875.1:8584953-8591951 GCF_000299155.1 Elephantulus edwardii | reverse complement strand
GGAGGGACAGTGCAGGAGGGGAAGGCCCTCTATGAGCTGGATTGATTCAGTGACTGGCGTAATCGAGATGGGTGTATCAGAGACCGTGAGATTGGTATAGGACAGAGCAGAGTTCAGGGCTGTTGTACATAGGGTCGCTATGAGTCTCAAGTAACTCGACAGCACATAACAGCAACAACAACTTCTCTAAAAATCCTGTAATTGAGAGTATGGTTCTGTGAAGTCCGTGTAGCTATTGCAGCAGATTTCAGACTCAGTATAGAGCAGTAGGATTGGTGTTGGGATTAGTGGAATGGGATGCAGGAGAATGGGATGGGGAATGTGTTTCTACCCTCTTGGCAACTGGTTGTGTATTGTAGATGTTCTTGATGGGGTCAGTTCCTCCTTATAGAATTAAGAGATCAGTAGCAGCCATCTCCTTGCTTTTCTCAATCTTCTTTACATATTTCATTATGCTGTTTGGGGTGATTCATGTCAATCCATAACAAGTGATAACATACTGTGTAAAGAGCCATAGTACCACAGTGTAGTTGGATTGTTATCCAACGACAAAAAAGGGTTAGTGGTTCAAATCCATCAGCTGCTCTGAGGGAGAATGAATGGACAGTGTCATCTTGAAAACTCAGGGGATGATTGTACTGAGTTGGAACTGATTTGACAATACAGGCTCCTGCTAATATTTTCTTACATTTTGCTTATTGTCACCCTCCACTAGCGTATGTGCTCCTTTTTCTAGGGTATGTTTTCCTTTTTCTGTTAACTATAATGCATTCCTCACTTCCAGAATAGGACCCATGCTATGTATTCTTATAGAATATTTCTAATCCTTCATGAGCCAAATCTTCTCATGAATTATCTCATGCAGACACTGCAGCTCAGATATAGTTCAGATCCACTTATATTCTCTATATTACACTGGGTGGAGCCACAGTAGTCCATAGAGTAATGCACTGCTAACCAAAGGTGATTCCAATCTACCAGCAGCTCTCTGGGAGCTCAGTGGACAGTCTCTTCTCATGCAATATATAGCATCTTAAAATGCGCCGGAGGGTCTGCTATGATTCAGTTCCAGTTTGATCACAACAAATAAGTGATAGCTTGATTGAATTCACAGCTTAGTAGAAGGTGGGTCTGACCATGATAGACTACTGCTCTGGCCCACATGCTTAGTTTTCTCAATATCCCAGAATTTACATAATGCTTAGCAGTAAATATTAGAAGGTCCAAGGTGAGGAGAATTGGATCCATTTGGGGAACTTGAAACAGGCCTAATGATAAGTGTGATGACTGTGGTCTAGGTGCCAGAAGAGTAGGCTGGAGGAGTAGATGGGAGGCTGCTGATAAGGCCATTTGATTCTTTTTTATATAGGTTAATGTTTATCAGGAACATGAGTAGGTTCCTGTTAATCTTCTCTTAAATTTTGCTTATTGTCACTCTCTGCTAGGGTTTGTGTTTCTTTTTCTGATAAGTATAATGCATTCCCCACTTTTAGAATAGGACTCATGCTATGGCAAAAAGTGACATGATCAGACCTGTGCCTTAGAGAGATCATGTAGGTGACAGCAGAGAGAATGTGTTAGAAGGGACATGGCATTATATTTGAGAAACCAGTTAGGACAATTATGGAGTTGTTAAGTGCCTTCGAGTTGTGGGTGACTCATAGCAACCCTATGAATGAAAGACATGAACAATAACTTTCATTGTTTCCCCATGTTCATAGAGTTTCCAGAGGCAAGCTATTTCAGAAGTGGATGACACTCCTGCTTCCCAGCTTATTTTAATTGGGGAGCTCCACCAAACACTGCACCATGGGTAAACATTATCACATTTGATGCATCAGTGTAACAGTGTTCAGCATCACAGCAACCATGAGTTACCTCTGTACAGCAAATGGACAGACCAGTGCTATACCCCTTAGAAGAATGTTTGACCAAAACCAATTAAAACTATATTCCAAAGCCTTTTTAAATAGGGAGCCAGATGCAATCAGATCACTCTCAGTGGCTGATAAACATTACACCTATGTCTCACCTGAAAACAAGAGCAAACCTCTGTAGAATCGGCCTGCTCCAAACCACTACCCAACCTGGAAGCCAGCACGTACTGCCGACCCTCTGCCTTTTTAAATAGGGAGCCCAAAACAATCAATTCACACTGAATGGCTGATAAACTTATTTTTTAAAAAAATGTTACCAAAAGAAGTACAGTGGGGGACATTGGGGGGCTTTAAAAGTCTTTTGAAGGCAAGTAGGTTGAACTGTAGTCGAAATGGACATAAGGGGCATTGCAGAAGAGAATCTAAGATGAGATGGTTCTAGAAGGATAGGAAAGAATGTTAAGTTTTCTTATGAGTTAAGTGGGTCTCCCCCTTCTTCTGTTTACATGTAAAAAGATATCTCTTACTTCCAGTAATAAACCTTAGGGTTCTGCATTATAACATGCTGACATCTTGGAATGTACTCTATTTCTTCCCTCGCACAATTCCCAAGAGAAGAAGCCAGAGATTCATCAGTCTGGAGCTCACAGTGGCTCCTGGGAGAGCATGTTCAATGTAAAAAAATAAAAAAGAAGTATAGCTTATGTATTAGCAATAGCTTACTATTATTATTATTCCAGTCATACTTCCTTCAGTCACATTTGCTTTTAAGCATCATAGATACTGTGGGTTTTGTTTGTTTTGTTCTGGTTTTTTCTTGGATAGAAGGTTTGTGAAGACCTCGCATTCGGAATGCCTGTTGTCAGCAGTTTTCCAACACCCTAGGCACATTTCCTGGGTCTGTCACATTTTGATTGTTATCACAATACTTCAAATACCAATCCCCATCCTTTTGCATGCTTAGAGGAGCCCTGGTGGCGCAGTTTGCAGTGTATTAGGCTGCTAACTAAAAGGTCCGTTTTTTTTTTTTTTTTAATTTACTACCTGGAGGATAGAAGGAGAATTGATGCCTTTGAGCTGTGGTGCTGGAGAAGAGTATTGAGAATACCATGGATGGCTAGGAAAACAGATTTGTCCTGGAAAGGGTTAAACCGGGTAGCTCCTTGGAGGCAAGGATTCTGAGGCTCCGTCTAACATACTTTGGACATGTGAGGAGAGACCGGTCCTTGGAGAGGGACATCATGCTTGGGAGGGTGGAGGGACGGCGCAGGAGAGGAAGGCCCTCTATGAGGTGGATTGATTCAGTGACTGGGATAATTGGGATGGGAGTGTCAGAGACAGTGTGATTGGCACAGGACAGAGCGGAGTTTAGGGCTGTTGTACATAGGGTCGCTATGAGCCGCAAGCGACTCGATGTCACATAACAACAACAACAACCTGCTCTTTGAGAGAAAGATGGGAGTCTCCTCCTATAACGAATTAAAGCCTTGAGAGCCTGAGGGGTTGTTTGCTATGAATCGGAGCCAACTTGATGGCAGTGTGTTTGATTTTGATTTTTGTTTTGTTTTATTGTGTACTTGGTAAGCTACTGTTACCAACAGAACCCAAGCCAACTGCTGTAGAGTCCGTTCATCTTCATGTGGGCCATCCTATTGGATTCCAGGTCTGTAGATCATTGTGTCACTGAATTAAATGTCCAGTTGAATACAGAAAGAGCTAATTAAATATATAGTTATCACAACTGAAAAACCAAACAAAATTCACAAAGGGGCCAATAGTGATTTGCTCTTGGAAATGGAGGGAGAGGGAAAGAGCAGGGAAAGAATTAATAATGAATCTTGTTCAGGAAGGACATTCTGAAAGGAATGGATGATTGGAAACCATGTATGGGAAAATTCATGATCTTACAAGGGAAGCTTGGGGGAAGAGGAGGAGAAAATAATGTGTGTATAAATGAACTACTGCTACTACTTACTATTATTTAAATAATTAAGAAAACCTATAATGGACTTGAATATTATAAGCTCTGACTTTAAGACAATCTAAAGACATGAGGTTAAAATACTTCTGATTCTCATTTTTTTCTCCTCTAACTTGGGGAAAACAGTCACCACAAAGATTTTGATGTATGGGAATTGCCTGAGAGAATATTTGTAGAGTTTCTTGGAATGGAGATCAATGCTATTGCAGGCTTTCAGTAAACTACAATTAGTAGTAGTAGCATTGGCATTAGCATGAGAATGATTATATTATTTATTAATGTAATTTAACCTAGAAAAACTTTTCCTGGTTTGCATGCAAGCTTTCTGTATTAAGAGTGTCTGTGTTAAGACATTAAAGGTTGAGTTTAAGAATACACTCTTTTTACTTAGAAAAGCAAGCTTTAGTTGGAAATTATTGTTGGATTTAAATGAATGTGTTCTTCTAAAATGTTGTATCTATATTGCATTCATTATTAGTCCTGAATTCATTTACATTCAAAATTATATTACCTCAACACTGTAATAGTCATATAACTTAAATATTATATCTTTTTTTGCAAGAAAACCTCAGAATATGAGAAAACTAGGATTTATGTGTGTTACAATGGCCATCAATAAAACAAACTCATTTTCTTCAATTCCAACTCTTAACAACCCTATGTTGTTGTTATTGTAGTATACCATGAAGTAGGAACCAACTCATAGTTGACTCTCTAGCAGTTTTTCAGATAAGATTCCTTATCCTTTTCCTGCAGAACAGATGATAGATTCAAACCATGTGCCAACAGCTTCTTGCAATTATGCCACCAGTAGCAACCCTACGTTGTTGTTGTTATGTGCTGTCCAGTTGCTGTGACTCATAGTGACCCTGTTTGCAACAGCCTTTAAGCCTGCCCTGTCCTGAGCCATTCTCACTATCTCCAACACACCTACCCTCTTAACTCAGTTACTGTGTCAATCCATCTCATCCAGGGTCTGCCTTTCCTGCCCTGTTGCTCCACCCTTCTGAGCATGATGGCCTTCTCTAAGGATTGACCAATCTTGGCCACATGCCCAAAGCATGTGAGATGGACTTTCAAAATCCTATCTCCAAGGATGAGCTTGGTTTCACCCTCTCCAAGACAGACCTATTTGTTCTCTTGCCAGTCCATGGTATGTTCAAGACTCTTTTCCAGCACCTCAACTCAAAAGCATCAATTCTTCTTCTGTCATTCCTAGTCATCATCCAGGTCTGTGATGCATAGAAATTAATTACAAAGACCATGGCCTGAATCAGGTGCACCGTGGTCTCTAGACTGTCATTGTTTCTTCTCAGTACTCTGTAGAGGAGCTGACAGCAGATTTTCCCCAGTGCAGTTCAGCAAACCTATAAAGGCCAAATAAAAGAGGCCTAGACCATTGACTTAGGATGTTGATAATTGTTATAGAAGCAAATTGCCACTTTTTTTTCTCTCCTGCAGATTAGCTAGTGGCAAACTGCTGATTTTTTAGTTGGCAGTCAATGGCTTTGCTTTCTTTCTTTGAAAGGAACCAGTTTTAACTTAAGATGGTTTCTTCAGTTCCGTTTGTCCTCAAGACTCCCTTAGTTCTGATGGCCAACATCATAGTACGTCTACTTCCCCTTTGGATTTGGGAATCCAGGTCTAACTCATTTCTATCAAGTTGATTCTGATTCAGAGCAATCCTCTTCAGATTTCTGAGACTCTAAATTTTGCAGGAGAAGACTATGAATCCAGGTATAGATAAAGAAAAAGAGGGTAGGACTCACCATAATATCCATAGTGTTGGATACTATCCTTATCATTTTTTTTTAAATTTCCAATATTACACATTTTTATAAGGGAGTTCTGAGAGTTGCGCTTGGAACTGAAAGGCCACACTTCTCTTGATGTTCAACCGTATATTAGTAACTCCTTGGGATACGGAAGGGAGGTGTCCTGTCATCCAGTTAACTGCCTTGAAGATTTAATGGAGGATCAGATATGAGTTGATGCTGACTTGGAAGCAATGAGAGAGATAGATTTTAATAATAATCCACTTTGCAGTAGATTAGGTGCCATCCAGTTGATTCCTACTCATCACGACCCAGTATACAACAGATTGAAGTTCTTCTCAATCTTGCGCCATCCTCATTGGCTGTCCAGTCAATGCCTAGTCATGGTGACCCCATGAGGACAGAGTAGAACTGTGCTCCACCGAGTTTTCAAGGCTGTGGCCTTTCAGAGGCTTATAATCATTTGTCTTGTGAAATGTTTCCTCTTGAGTTAGAACAGCAAGTTTTTCAGATGGTTGTCAAGCAATAAACCCTTTCCACTACCACAAACTCCTCCATATGTAACTTTTTTTAAGAGTGCCACTTTTATAAGAAAACGCAACAAATTCACAGGAAAACAAACATTCTCACCACTGGACCAATAGACAACATCGTGATAGATGGAGAAAAGATTTAAACTGTTGGATCCACAATTGATACATTTGGTACCAGCAATCAGGAGATAATGAAATGTATTGTACTGGAAAAATCTGCAGTTAGGGACATCTCCAAATTACTGACAAACAATGATGTCCATTTTTGGACTAAGGTGTACCTGATTCATACTGGGGTCTTTTCCATCACTTGCTATTTGCTGAGATTTGTACAATGACTAAGGATGACAGAAGAACACCTGATGGTTTTGAAATGTGGTGTTTGAGAAAAGGACTGAATATCCAATGGACAGCCTAAAGAACAAGAAAATAAATAAATGTGTCTTGGAGAAAATGAAGCCAGAGCACTCTTAGGAGGCAAGGATGATGAAGCTTTAACTCCCATAATTTGGGCATGTTGCTAGGAGAGGCTATTCCTTAGAGAGGGACATCATGTTTGATAAGGTGGAAAGACAGCAAAGTAGAGGAAGATTATGGGCCGGGTAGATTGACAAGTGACTGTAAAAATGAGCCCAAGTGTGTAAGACATTGTGAGGTTGGCACAGGATAGGACAAGGTTCAGATCTGTTATTTGTTGGGTCATTGAGTTGTACTCAACTGGACAGCACCTAACGACAATTTTGATGATGCTTATACTCAATATACATGTTGTTTTGTTGTTGTTGTTATGTGCCATCGAGTCGCCTGCGACTCATAGTGACCCTATGTACAA
>NW_006399875.1:8579392-8584611 GCF_000299155.1 Elephantulus edwardii | reverse complement strand
GTCATTGTCCAACTCTCTGATGCATAACAGGTGATTGCGAAGACTATGGCCTGTATCAGACGCACCTTAGTCTCCAGAGAGACATGATAAATCTAAAATATTTCGCTCTCTTTTGTCAATATGCAGCTTGGAGTTCTTTACTTGGGATTCTTTTCCAACTTTCATTCTATCCTTCTGTTTAGATAACATTTAGAAAATCAGAACAGTAAATGTATTTAATAAAAAGCAAACTTTACCTGTCCCACTCATTCTTGCCCCCCCCCAACAGAAGAGCAGATATAATTATGGCTTTGTAAGACATCACCTGGTGGTACAATGGCTAATGTCCAGCTGTCAATCCAAAAGATGGCAGGTAGAGTTCATCAGCTGCTCCATGGAAACGAGATAGGATAGTCTGTTTCTGTGAAGATTTACAACCTTGGAAACCCCATGGGAGCAGTTCTCAGCTCTGTCCTTCAGGGTTGCTTTGAGTTGGGACCCACTTGATGTCACCTAGCAACAACAGAGTTCTCTAAGAGCTGAAGTTCTCTTGGCATCAAACACTCGAAACTACTCTGAAAACAAAATGACTATGGGAAGCACTTCTCTCTATTGGATGTGCCCTTCTTGAGTGAGTTAAACGCAGGTCATTGTGAAACAGCTAATCCATCAATCAGACAAACAAAAAAGGCAACATAGGTTCGCCTGTTCATTTTCCCAGAAAGGGTGCAGCTGCGGAAACCTCTTTAAATCCATCCCTCCCAAGAAATTTTGCCGTTCAAGCACTTTTAACAGCCTAGCATTTCAGAACTGTTGAGAGCTTAGAGTACATTTCCTCCAAACACGGCATGTTCCACTTGAGAGAACAGAGATGGAGACAGAACACAGTGACTTGGGGCTTTGACCCTGAGTCTGTCACTCAATCCTCATGATGGAAACAGCTTGGCGTCCTGCCTGGAGCTCTGTATGATGTTTCTCTGTGGGGTTCCATCGGAGATTTCTAGCTTCCCCTCCAGGAGTCCAAGTAGCTTTTTCTTGGAGCAAGAGTGAAAATTCATTGTGACCGATTAGGAGTTTCTCTGTCCACTGGGCAATTTAGCCATGACATCATCGGGCATTTCCCCATTCCAGCATAGAGTTACCTTCAGTTGATGCTTTTAAGAGATATTAATTCTTCCCCTCCCGGAGCACTTTATATATAGTAAGGGAACTGAAGTATATTAATAATTGACAAAGTACTGTTTAAAGGCAAAGGCTGCCTTAAGAGTCATTAAATTAAATCATACTGTGTGAGCATTATATTTTGTGAATAAAGACAGTGTCTGAATTTTGAACAGTCTATTGATTATTTTATCATAAATCACAAATTACAGTTTAAATTGGTCATTTGGGAAGGAAGAGGAAATGTTAGGAGGAAATGAAACCTTCTATTTCCCCTTGCTGTTTGATATATAGCACGTATGATGCTCAAAATACTTGAGAAAATGGTTTCTAAAAAACTCCCCTCACTTCACTCGTTTTGCAGTATGAAGTGGAAGCTGAGTATTTGGTTAAAGCTGTATATTTAAAAGACAGTTTGTAGATCTTCAGTCTCTTGTGATGTACCTGTGATTGTAAAGGGACATACAGAAAGGGGCAGGGGAGGGAAAGGCTCTGGTAGCCTAGTAGATAGGGAGTTGTTCTGCCAACCTAAAAGAAGCCAGTTCGAAATCACCAGCTGCGCTTTAAGTAAAAGATGGACTGTCCCTTCCCATGTGATTCATCGCCTCTGAAAATCCACTGAAGATTTCACTTTGAGTTAGTTCCGACTCCAGAGCCATGAGTAGTGAGTGGATACAGAAAGAGTTTCACTGGCTGTGCAAAGGAATTTGACTGTGTGCATCATAAAAAACAAAAAAAACAAAACTGGATAAAATTGTGAAGCCTGAGAGAGAACAAGGGGCTATTATTATGAGGTTCAAAACCAGGGAGAATGTATGCCAGGGATGGCTCTTTTTCTATAGTTATATCTGTTTTCCTAGCAGTCCGTGGTACCCTCAATACTCTTCTCCAGCACCACACCTCAAAGGCATCAATTCTCCTTCTATTCTCCCTAGTCATTGTCCAACTCTCTGATGCATAACAAGTGATTGCAAAGACCATGGCCTGTATCAGATGCACCTTAGTCTCCAGAGAGACACCATTGCTCTTCAGTACTTTGGAGAGGTCCCTAACATCGGACTTTCCCATTGCAATATGTCTTTTAATTTCCTGGCTGCTGTTGCCAAGAGAGTTGACTGTGGAGCCAAGCAGACTAAAGTAGTGAACAGTCTCAATCTCTTCACCATCCATTCTGATGCTTCCAATTGGTCCAGTAGGGTGTGTCAGAGGCAGTGTGATTGGCACAGGATAGATAGAGCAGGATTTAGGGCTGTTGTACATAGGGTCGCTGACGGCACATGACAACAACATATGCTGAGCAAGTAATCTGAGCAGCTAAACTGTATAAAGAAGAACAAGGAAGTCAAGTTTGTAAGAAAACTCATGAGGAGCATGTGATAGGCAGATGACACAAACATACTTGTAGAATGTGGAAAATATTTGAAGCATTTACTGATGAAAATCAAATACTATAAGCTATGCAGGTATAAATACAAAGACTACAGGTTTGCGTTCTACACCACAGAAGCAAAGCCCAAATCCTCCCAACTCAACCATATACAATGCTATGATGCATGAAAAAGAAAAGGTGGGCATTCTCAAGCCTTTTATTTTACCTAGATTTATAATCAGTGCCCATGGAAGCATCACTCAAGAAGTAAAAGATGTATTGCATGGGGGAAAGTCGTGTAAAAGACCTCTGTAAAGGGTTTTAGAGTGAGGATATTACTTCACTAACGTGTACATGACCTAAACCGTGTTATTTTCAGTCACTTCATATACATGCAAAACTGAATGATGAATGAGGAAGAACTTAGAAGAATTATTACTTTTGAATTGTAGTATTGGTGAAGAATATGGACTAGACCACAAGCTGCTGGAAGAACGAATGACTCTGTCTTGGAAGAAATAAAACCATAATACTCATCAGACTTTTACTCAAAATCAGACTCCTGCTGTCAAGTCAGTTATGACTCATAGTTGACTCTTCATCATTCTCCCGGGTACTGCTCTTGTTGTTAGGTGCCATCACGTTGAGTATGAGTCTTAGCGACCCCGTGGACAACAGACTAAACCTTCTCCTGTCCTGTGCCGTCCTCATCATCTCGGACACACTTGAGCCCATTGCTGCAGTTCCTGTATCAATCCATCTCAATAGGGGTCATCTCCTCTTTTACTGGCTTTTCATCTTCTAAGCTCGACGTTCCTTTCTAAGGAATATCCTCTCCTAGCAACGTGTCCAAAGGATAAGAGATGAAGATTCACTATCTTTGCTTTCAAGGAACACTCTGGATGCATTTTTCCCCCCAGGACATATCTGTTTGTTCTTTTGCCATTCCATGGGATATGTGGTATTCTTCTCCAATACAAAATACAAAGGCATCAATTATTCTTCTGTCATCCTCATTCATTGTCCACATTTCAGGTGCATATCAAAGTGATTGAAAAACACATTGCCAAAACAACTATGAGATAATCATCTCACCCCAGTCAGAATAGCAATATTTAACAGAACAGCAAGCAACAAATGCAGGCGAGGTTGTGGAGAAATTGGAACCCTTATTCACTGTTGGTGAGAGTGTAAAATGGCCAACCACTGTGGAAGGCTGTATGGCGCTTTCTCAAAAAGTTGCAAATAGAGATACCATTTGACCCAGCAATTCCACTACTGGGAATATATCCCAAAGAGACCATAACTGACACCCAAGCAGATAGATGCACACCCATGTTTATCGCAGCTCTGTTCACAATAGCAAGGAGCTGGAAACAACCCAGGTGCCCATCAACAAACAAATAGAGAAGCTCTGGTATATTCACACAATGGAATACTACGCTGCATTGAAAAACAAGGAACTCATGCAATATTATTCAAAATGGGTGAGCCTGGAGGACATTATGCTGAGTGAAATATCTCAGTCACAACAGGACAAATATTGCATGGTGCCACTGCTGTAAAATGGAACTGATATCAGGGTTGTGGTAAGACCAAGAAAAACTAGATAAATTATGCTCTGAAACAGATGAGGGAGAGAATAATTTAAAAGTGATGTATAATAGGGAATTATGGTTATCACAGGAGTCCACAATTAAAGTTGCATAGTGGAATGTACTTGGGGCTGTGGGAGGCAGATTGTGTACCAGGAAGAGAGTGTTTATTTTACTTTTCCAAGACAGGAGCGAACTGGGGTGGGTGGAGGGCTGGGTCGGAGAGAGAAGTGCAGCAATGAATGAATGGAAATCCAAAATCTTTGTAAATGTTCATTAAAATTATTAAGAAAAATAAAAAAAAGAAAAGAAAAGAAAAACCCATTGCCTGAATCAGTTGCACCTTAGTCTTCAAACAAACGTTTTTCTGGTTGTTTTTGTTGTTGTTGTTAGGTGCTATCAAGTCAAGTACGACTCATAGCAACCTTGTGAACAGCAGACCTGAATCCTGTCCTATCCCTATGCCGTCCTCATCGTCTCTGATACACTTGAACCCATTGGTGCAGTCACTGTGTCATTCCAGCTCATTGGGAAGTCTTCTTTTGTTGAAGCTCCACCTTTCCAAGCATGATATCCTTTTCCAAGGAATGGCCTCTCCTAGCAACATATCCACAGTATAAGAGACAAAGCTTCACCATCCTTGGCTCCAAGGATAGTGCATGGAACACATTCAATATTTTTCTCAACTTCATAATTCAAAGGCATCACTTCTTCTTCAGTCTTCTTTATTCCTAGTTCAATTTAACCATGTATATGAAGCAATTAAAAATTACTTTGTTTGTTATAGTTTAAAGAGGTCTTTTGTAGCACAGTTGTCCAGTGTCATATCTTGTTTGATTTCTTGATTGCTGTTTCCATGGGTGTGGATTGTGGATTCAAGTAAAATTAAATACTTAACTATTTTATTATTTTATCTGTTTATCATGATACTTCTTGTTTATTCGCCGCTAAGGATGTTTGTTTTATGTAAAAGTGCATTTCTGTGATCATTGATCTTTATCTGTAAGGGCTCCACATTTTTTGTTTTGGTTGTGTTTTTTTTTTTTTGTGTGTGTGTGTGTGTGTGTGGTTTTTTTGGTTTTGTTTTGTTTTGTTTTGATTAACTTTAAGCAACC
>NW_006399875.1:8567539-8579292 GCF_000299155.1 Elephantulus edwardii | reverse complement strand
TGTGTGTGTGTGTGTGTGTGTGGTTTTTTTGGTTTTGTTTTGTTTTGTTTTGATTAACTTTAAGCAACCAAGATTGTGTCCTCTCTGTATCAGGGATTGTTAATGTTTCCTCCAATCCTGATGCTGGATTCTTCTTTATACAGTTTAGTTTCTTGGATTATTTCTCAGCATTTAAATTGACTATATGTGTTGACAGGATATTCTGACACACTTCTTAGTTTAAACATCGTAGTATCTCTTGTTTAGTTTAAACTGCATTTGGGACTATGTACTATTCACCTTAATTTAGGAATTTGGAATACCCATCCATTGCATTACTATCCATAATTTCTTATGATCCACATTGTTAAATTTAACTTTGAGAAGAATGAGAATCCCAAACACTTGGTTGTGTTCATATGAAACCTATTCTTGGACCAGGAAGCAGTTTTAGAACAGAGCCAGGAGACACTAAATAGTTCAAAATTGGGAAGGGTGTATGCCAGGGATGTATCCTATCTCCATACCTTTTCACTCTATATGCGGAACTGAACATCCAAGAAGCTGGGCTCTATGAGGAGGAATGTAACATCAGGATTGGAGGTAGACTCATCAACAACCTGCGTTATGCAGATGACACAACCTTGCTTGCTGGAACTGAGGCGGACCCGAGGGGCTTGCCGCGGACTGTAGTCTTCAAAATGGATTGAAGCTCAACATCAAGAAAAAGATTCTTACCGCTGGACCAATTGGCAGCATCATTATGGATGGTGAAGAGATTGAGACTGTTAACAGCTTTAGTTTGTTTGATTCCAAAATCGACACTCTTGGTACCAGCAGCCAGGAAATTAAAAGATTAATTGCATTGGGAATGTCTGCTGTCAGGGACATATCCAGAGTACTGAAGAGCAACAATATTAGTCTAGAAACTAAGAGGCGCCTGATCCAGGCCATGATCTTCGCAATTACATGCTATACATAAGAAAGCTGGACAAGGACTAGGGATGGTAGAAGATGCCTTTGAACTGTGGTGCCGGAAGAGTATTGAATATAGCATGGACTGCTAGGAAAATAAGCAGGTTCATCTTAGAAAGGGTAACGCCAGGCCACTCCTTGGAGGCAAGGATTCTGAGGCTTCATCTGACATAGTTTGGACATGTTGCAAGGAGGGACCAGTCCTTGGAGAAGTGCATCCTGCTTGGAAGTGTGGAACGACAACGCAAGAGAGGAAGACCCTTGATCAGATGAATTGACTCAGTGTCTGGGGTAATGAGAGTAGTTTTAACAGACGCAGTAAGGTTAGCTCAGGATTTAGCAGGAATGCTGGTGTCCTTGACAGCACATAACAACAACAATAACAAAGTATAGAGTGAAAAGAAAGTATTTCTTTTTTTAAAAAAAAATATACAGAAATATTATTTTCATGTTCCTTCAGTGTAGTAATTATATTGTTAGTGTTTTGAGTCCCAAGAAATTTTTGCATGTTTATGAGAATGTGCAGAGAATATTATGTGAAGCATGTACCCTAGATCAGTCTTCCTTTGTGGCCAATAGAAGACAATAGTAAAATTAGCTGTGGATGAATCCTGAGGTGTGTACTGTTCATTAGTTCCAGTGTGGACTGAGCCCTTGCTGGAGTATGTGCTTAAAAGGAAAGGCAAGGAGGCAGAAATAAAGACGGTTTTATTAGAAGAATTACGAACCAGAAGACAGGTTGAGCAATTTCTCCTAAAGAAGTTGTTGTTGTTGTTGTGTACCATGAAGTCAGAAGGGACCCATAGCTGACTTACCCTTGGGTAAGGTTTCAGAGGCATTAATTAATCACTTGGGAGGAGATTGTCCATCCTTCTGCAGAGCAGCTGGTGACCTTGAACCAGATGCTTTTGGGATTGCATCACAGCTTCTTGCCACTAGATCACCCCAGCTCTCTAAAGAAGAGAAATAAAAACAAACAAAACCAACAAAACCCTTTCTCAGTTGGGACAAGCCTAATGCAGTGGGCGGTTCCAGTCAGTTGTTCTTGACTTCACTCATGAGCCTGCGTGATTTGGGAAACAGTTCTGGCCCATTGTTCCTGGAGTCTTTTGCGCACCTGAAACACTAGGCCTGTTGGGATTAACATTACTGTTCCCTGACTCTGATTGGTTAGGGTCCTGACCCTGGCACACCTTTGACCTTTGCTTTCCATTGGCTAACATGACTTGTAGGGTCTCCCTTATCTTTTTTTATCTCACTATCTTCTGCCTTGCCTCCTTTTATTTATGCCTGGTTCACCCAATCCTGATCCTAACAGATACTAGTGATATAGAGGTGCTCTCCAGTCATTTTCTACCCAAAGCAACTTAACAAAGCAAGTTAACAAAGCAGAACTTCCCCACTGAGTCTTTCAAGGCTGCAGGAGTGGCATCCACTTCCTAAATAACATGCTTCCGAAACTCTATGAACTTTGATAAATGTCAGTCCTTATAGAGGGGCTTCAGGAGCCTTTTGCTCTTAAGGTCTCTATGAGTCCTGCGCTACTCGAAGGCAGTCAACAACTACAACAACAATCTCTACAAGAATAGATGTGTGTCCTGCAGGCTGTTCTCCTGCAGAGCTGCAGGCTTAGTTCTAACTCAAGTAACAGTCAAGTACTTAATCTTTACACCACCATGCCTCCTTGATGTCCTTGGTAGAATTTACAAATGACACTGAGTAAATTGCTTTGGCATCACCTATGGAACATTGCGTGTTAAACTGTCATGACATGCCTGAATACCTAGGCCTGCCTCTGTCTTGCTTCTGTCTGTTGATTTTTAATACATTTCCAAAAAGTGCCCAGGGCTACAGACAGGTGAAGAATAATCCTAATACAAAGTTCTGAAGGTCTAAGAAAAGAATATCAAACTGCCGCGTGTTGAATTAGCTCTCGGTCTGCTTATAAACGTCCTCGTGGTAGAAAGCAGAGGCCATTGAAATGCTACATGACTTTGTGCAAGGAGTCACACTGGAAGGCCACCGTGATCTTCCTGGGAGCCGGGGGAGAACAAGCCTTAGCGTACCTGCGTGGAAGGCCGGCAAGCTGTTGCAGTCATTTTGTAGGTACATAGCCTGTCTGTCTCCTGCTTTTTTGGTGATAAGTACTTTCAGTAGTGGCACTGGGAATGCCGCCAAGAGAATTTAACCCTTTCTGGAAAGGTCACTAGGTTTGATAGCAGGTAATTAGTAAACTTACAGATAGCTGGAAGGTTCACCCTTTCTGGAGGTGTAAGCCCAGTGATTTCAAAGTATTAGGCATAAAAAGGTGAATGTGTATGCACGTGAAATGGTCAGTGTAATTATCACATTGTAATAAGTGACTTTATAATTGAGATTACATGGTATATTCAACATTCTTCCCAAAGAATGCAATTCAGAGGCATCAATTCTTTTTTGTTTATTCCTTAACATTGTCCAGTTTTCATACTCATGTGAAGCAAGTGAAAAATGTCAGGACCTAAGTCAGATGTGCCTTGTATTTTTGTTGTTATTGTCTGCCATAGACTCAGACTCCACCGGGAGCTGGCCCTCCAGTGCCTTTTCAGAGGAAGAACAGCATCTGGGAGGAAATCACCCACCTTGCTCCTGCAAAGCATCTGGTGATTTTAAACCATGTGCCTTTCAGATTGCAAAGCAATTTCTCACCACTAGACCACCAGAGCTTTCTAGTTTTCTAAAAGAAATATGCTGATAGTTCTCTACTTTTAAAGGAACATTACCTATTTACAAAATAATGAAATCTAGTTAAGTGTTTGAGCATTTATTTATTGTTAAAGTTCTGGTTTGTTAGTTGTTGGTGCTGTAGTTTTTGAAGGCCTTTGAGTTAAAACTCCTAGTGACCCACCCTATCAACAAAAGGCCTGAAGCCCCTCTACAACTATTGACATTTATCAAAGTTCATAGAGTTTCCCGAGGCATGTTGCTTAGGAAGTGGATGCCACTCCTGGTTAAATGCTTACTGGCTATTAATATGTGCTGTTCAGTAGAAACGAACTCATAAGTGACCCTCCAGTGGGTTTTCAGAGGCAGAAAATTGCACCTGCCTCCTTACCACTAGACCATCAGAGCTCCCTGAATGCATACTGTTAATAAAACACTTGACATTTGAACCTACCAGGAGGCATTTTGGAGAACAGGCCTGATGTGATCAATGGGTTACCTTGAAAATCCTTCTCAAAAAAAAAAAAAAACAAAAACAAAAAACACTCATTACTATCAATTTGGAACTATTTGAAGCTGATGTCTCCAGTGTTTTGGTTTGTTGGTTTTTGGCTTTTGTTTTTTGTTGTTTTGGTTTTTTTGTTTGTTTGTTTGTTTGTGTGCGTGTGTGTGGAGGGTATTTTTGGTTTTGGAGGCTGTAAATCATAAAGGAGAAGACTGCCCATTATCCACCCACAGGGCATCTGGTGAATTTGAATCAGCAGAGATGCATTGTCTCTGGTTAGTAGCATATCTCCTTATGGACTAAGCCATCAGGGCTTCCCTGAAAGTTCTTAAGAGCCTTCTACTCTTTACAAAATGAATTAGAATAGGCTCAGCAACATTGGTCTTTGATAGAGTAAGTATTTCCCCCAACTATAATCAAAGAACTTTTCATCCTCTCTTTTAGTTCATTCTTTGTTTATGTAAAATTGGAAGCAAATAACATTCTCGTAGACTAGAAAATAAGGACAAAGAGTCCCTGCAGTGTTCTCTGCTAGATTTTTCGAGATTCTGATTTACTTGATATTTTCCACAAATTGAAGCCTCTTAGTAGGACTGTCAGTAATGTTACTGGGCATGTGTCAACCAAAAAAGGTAGGTATTTCGTGAGAAAAGGAAAACAGAATTGAGTTGTATTATTTCCTTTCATGCTTATGAAAATCAACTGAAAAATTTGAAAGTTGACTGGTAGTGTAAACTTTTTAATACATTCATAGATTTCAGGGTTTCCTGACTCTTTACCCATGTTCTTGAAATGCATTATTATATACTAAAGTTTTGGTATTGTGTGGTTTGTTTGATTTTTAATATTCAAAGACAATTTTTTTTTAATTCCAGTTCATTTTTATCCATGTTTCTAAGGGGCTGTAGTCATACTAGTTCTTCTTTTATCTATCTTTTGTAAAAACACTTAGAACCTATTTAAAGAGGAGAAAATGGCATATGAGGGCACAAGGCTATGAACATCTCTCTGAATGGGCCAGAGATAATGAAAATAACACAGTCCTTCACCACCTCATAGCAGAATGATGGCAAAGAATCCATAGCCCAGGCCCATGGTCCTTGGAGAGCCACACCAACAGCAAGAGGTTCATTTATTCATTGTTGATTCACAGACTCACAGTTGTGGAACTGAGAATGAAGTTTTTCCTAGGGAAGTAAGTTGGAGAGTGAGGGAAGCAAAGAATATCAACCAATACAAGTCCAGGTTTTATCCTAAGTTCCAAGGCACAGTTCTTCAATTAGTCCAGGCTCTGGTTTCAGTTTATTAGTAAGCTTCTCCGTTAAGCAAAATCCTTTGTTACCAGCACAAATGCAAGAAGTATCAGGTCACACCCTGCCACAGTTTCTCTATGGAAGTGCCACAGTCTCTTCACCACCACCACCTCCAGGGTCTCACTCTCACCAGGGTCTTGCTTTTTTCTCTCTCAAGTCTGACTGCCTCAAGTGTCGCTGCCTCAAGTCTTGCTCGCCTCTCCAGTCTTGATCACCTCAAGTCTTGCTGCCCAGTGTAAGAAGCGCTCTTTATCTTATCCTAGTCCCACAGTTGTTGATGATTTGCAAGACCATATGCTCACAGTTAAGGTAGCTAGAGACCAGAAGGGGCTAATATCTAAAAAAAACCCCAGCTTTTTTTTTGAAGTTGATTTTAATGAAAGTTTACAGAGACTTTGAATATCCATTTATTCATTGTTGTACTTTTCTCCCTGCCCACCCCTTCCCCCAAATTCACTTTCTCTTTGAAAAGTAAAAGAAAAAAATTCTTTCATTGTTATTCAATCCTTCCCTAACACCTCAGGAAAAAAAAAAAGTAAACATCCAGTCAATTGATCAAGCAGCTGGTAGCAGATTAGTTTTCAGCTGAAAATTTCTAGTTGATTTCTAAGTTTTAAATTATTTCTTAGGAAAAGATGAAATAACTTTGAGACTGTTAAATGATTGAAAAACTTATTATCATTTATTGATAATATATGGATATACTCAAAAGGAAAGAAGTATAATTTTAATTTAATTAGTGTTGTCTATGGACTCTGGGGATTTAGCGGTACAGAAGGAGCTGCACTATGAACCTGAACCACCAGATGCTCTGCAATTGAAAGACGCAAGCGTCCTTCTGTGATTTACTATCTCTGAACACCCACTGGAAGATTAGCTATGAGTTGTTTCTGAGTCGATCATACCTAAAGACAGTGTGGTTCAGAGTGCTGTTTACAACCTGAAGAAATAGAAGTCATGAAAAAGAATAGAAAACCTAATATGAGCATCAAAGAGAAATGACTCAAGAGGCTTCTAACCTAGACAGGAAGTTTTTTGTTTTGTTTTTTTAAAGAATGATAAAGTATGGCATGAAGGAATAGGAATTTTAAAGATATTGAAATATTAGCTCTTAATGAAACATACCCTGGTTTCTGTAATGTTTTTCTCTACCCAAGAACTTTTTAAACAGTTTTTATTTGGTGTTCTTAACCATTGGGAATGTCCATCTCACATAAATACCACTTCTTTTTCAGCTTGTTAATTTTCCCCTTCTCTTCCTTTAGTTTCTGTGTTTCATCACAGGATTCTAACCACTCCCCTCAGTCACACCATGCTGACTGCTCCATAAACAGGGCTCTGAACGCTCAGGCTTGATAGTGAGAGAAGATATAAAACACATGTCTTCTACCACCATCTTTTATGACTCTCAAACATTTTCTCACTTCTTTTCTGAGTAAATGTGACTCAGAGGAGATGCATTTAGAGTACCTGCATGGTGCAGATGACTCAAAGTTTGGCTCCTCATCAAAAACTTTGTCTACTTTTCTATATTTATCCAACTATTTATGTATTGATCTATTAATCTATCTTATCAGTTTCTCTCATGAGGCTGATAATTGTCAGATCTAGTCAACATAATATAAACTGACTTGTTGTTATGTGCCGTGAGTCACCTGTGATTCAGAGAGACCTTGTGTACAGTCGCTTGCTCTAAACTACCCTATCCTGAGCTAATCTCATTGTTTCTGACACACCTAAACCCATTACCCCAAGTCACTGAATCAGTCCATCTCATTCATGGTCTTCCTTTCCTGTGCTATCCCTCCACCCTTACAAGCATGATGTCCTTTTCAAAGGACTAGTCCCTCCAGGCCACATACATGCCCAAAATATGTGAGATGGAGCTTCAAAGTCCTTGCCTCCAAGGAGCAATTTGGTTTCACCCTCTCCAGGGAAGAGTTGTTTGTTCTCTTGGGAGACCACAGCGTGTTCAATACTCTTCTTCAGCAATTTTGACGTTGTTGAGTCACAGTTAGGATTCTGAAGATGCTTAGGGACAATCCAACTCTCAAAATAATATCTGGGACCTTCACTCTCCTTTTCTAGGATTCTCTTTAGGGACTGGTGTATGTGTGCATCAGAGATGGGTTCTGAAGAACATTGGGCGGGTGGTGAGTGTTGGTGTGGTGTTTTTTTTTTTATTTCTTGTTGGTATACAATTTCTTCTTTCACCTGAATTTATGGAGGGAGAATGTTACTTAAATTATCACTTTACTTTTAATGTAAAAATCAGCTAAATTACTTATACTGAATAAGTTAATCAGTCAACTGATATGAGCTCATATTTTTAATGCTTTTTATCTAGAGACCATTGCCAGTTTTGCAGAAGTAAAAACAAAAAAACACCAACTAAGCTGTCAAAGTGAGATTTTAAATATGAAAAAGAGATTAGATTTAAAGCCCAAATATAAAATATCACCAGTTAATTTTACACCCATTGAAACCAAAGCATCTGCATGACTGTTTACTGCAGTATGAAATCAGTTTTGCCTGCTGTTTGAAGATGCTTTTAAAAAGAAATATAAGGATGTAACCCCCAAAAAATACATTTTTAATAAATGAATGTATACACACACATATGTGTGTGTGTGTATATATATGTATGCATGTGTATATGTGTGTGTGTATATATATCTCAAGAGGGAGATAGACAGAAAAGGAGTTCTATATGTTGTATCTGATAATAGAACTATATCTATAAATAAATCAGTCTATAGAGCAGAACAGCAGAAAGCCAGGCTTTGGTAAGATTCAGCTTTAAGTAGAAAGAAAAGGGAGGACCTGAATGTGACAATAAGAATGCAGGTCTATTTCAAGACAGTGAGCACTTTAACTGTAAGATCAGAAAGTGTCTCAAGAATTAGGGGGGGAGGGGATAAATTTTATCTGTTATAGAGACTGCAGATAGCAAGATTAGAAAAAAAATTCCTAGTGTGGAGAAGTGGAATGAAAGAGTGACAGCATCGTAAACCTGTGACCAGGAGCATGCAGACTGGATGACATTCTCAGAGGGGGAACACCAGAATGCCTGTCTAGTGTTTGTGCAGTGTTTCATAAGCTACTTATTATTTTTAATGCATTATCTTATAGTTGGTTATAACAGGAAAAGCATTATATATAAACCCAATTTTATTTTATTAACAACCTTCCAAGGTTAAAGCTCTATGCTTATTTACTTCTTTGAACTTTCTAATTAATACACCTTACTTTTAATAATAGAGTCAAATGTGATGTAGTTTTAAATTGCATCAATGTAATACTGCATAAGTGTGATAAATGAAATATTTTAAAACAATTTCATTACATATTTCCCTATAAAATTTATTACATAATAGTTATTATATAAATGTAGTAATGTTACATTATAAGAATTACATGAACGAAATAGAGCCATTTCAATCTATTGTTCATAAGGTCATTCTAAGTCATATTCGATTTGACAGCATTTAAACAACAAACGCTACTCTAATATGTTTGTGTTCATTTTAACATTATTCTTTACACTATTGTCTATAAAGAGTGGAAACAGCAGATTTTCAGAGGCTGTAATTGCCTGGTAGTAGTTGCCCACGTTTCTGCATCAGAACAGCTTGTGGATTTGAACAGTCAGAGAGGTATCACCTGTGGGTCAGTGCAGCAATTTCCAGTAGATGAGGCCAGTAGCTCCATAATTCTTTTGGTTTTAAGTTTTATATGCACTTTATGGAGTTCTGGTAGAGTAACTCTGTAGGGAGTGGCACTGTTAACTAAAAGGCTGTACTTGCTTAGAGATTGGAACCTATTACCGATAGTTCTAAGAGAGAAGGAAGGACAGTCTCCTCTAGTGCAATATTAAGCTTCAGAAAAACCACTGAAGATTCAACTATGAATCTTTTCCAACTGGATAGCAATGGGACAGTATGCACCTTAGAGTTGTCATTACTATTTAATTATAGTGATGAATCAAATCACATTATTGTATCTGCATGCATTAAATGTGCACACTATATTTTTATTACTATCAATGTCATGATCTTTGCAATTACTTGGTATGCATCAGAGAGCTGGACAATGACTAGGATGACAGAAGGAGAGATGATGCCTTTGAGGTGTGGTGCTGGAGAAGAGTACTGAATATACCATGGACTGCTAGGAGAACAAGTAAGTTCATCCTGGAGAGGGTGAAGGCAGGCTGCTCCTTAGAGACAAAGATTCTGAAGCTCCATCTGACATACTTCGGACATGTTGCAAGGCAGGATCAGTCCTTGGAGAGGGATGTCATGCTTGGGAGGGTGGAGGGACAACACAGGAGAGGAAACCCATCAATGAGATGGATTGATTCAGTCACTGGGGTAATAGGGGTTGGTGTGTCGGAGACAATAAGATTGGCAAGGGATAGAGCATGGTTTAGGGCTGTTGTACATAAGGTTGCTATGGCACATAACAACAACAACAACAACAACAACAAATCAATGTCAATATTTTTATAGTTTGCTGATTTTGAAAAAGGTTCTGCTTTTTTCACTAGAATATTGTAGTAAATAGTATTTTGAACATATCTTAAAAGGCAAGTAGAAATTAAAAGTACAAAATGCGAAAACTCTAAAAAAGATTTCTGTTCATCTGCTGATCATGGTGTAACTAATGTCATATTTCAATGTAGAATGATTACAGAATAATTTTATTGGTTATGGTTAAGTACAATCAAGTCAACTCTATCGTGATTCTCTGAACAATAGATTGAAATGTTTCCCTATTTTGTTAACAACATATTATGGCCAACATTGAGAAAAGTGGAAATTACAGAACACTTTTGATTGAGTGCATGTGAAACCTGTTCTTAGACCAAGAAGTTTTGTTACGCTCAACAGAATATGGGAATATGACATAGTTTAAAATCAAGAAAGGTGTGTTTCAGGGCTGTATTCTTTCTCCACACCTATTCAACCTGTGTGCAGAGAGAATAATTTGAGAAGCTGGACAGTATGAAAAAGAATGTGACATCAGGATTGGAGGAAGACTCAATAGCAGCCTGCTTTATGTGGATGATACAACCTTTTTTATTAAAAGTGAAGAGGACTTGAAAAATGTGCTATAGAAGATTGGAAGGACGACCACAATTCAATATGGATTACATCTCAACATCAATAAGACAGACATTTTCACCACTGGATCAATAGGCAAAATGATGGAAAATAGAGATAAGAATGAGGTTGTCAACAATTTCATCTTACTTGGATCCACAACTATTGGTATCATGGGTCAAGAAAAAAAAAAAACCTTGTTGGATTGGGAAAACAGGCTGTCAGGGGGAAAGTGCTAAAGAGCAAGGATGTTAGTGTAAAGAATAAGGAATGCCTGACCCAAGCTATAGTCTTTTGATTTACCTGGTATGCACCTGAGAGTGGGATGCTGAATACGAATAACAGAAGAAAAATCAATACCTTTGAATTGTGGCGGTAGAGAAGAATAATAAATATACCATCAATTGCCAAACACATTTTTTTTGGAGATGATGCAACCAGGGTACTCCTTAGAGACAAGGATGGTGAAACTTCATCTCACATACTGTCGGTATGTTGTTAGGAGCGACCAGACCTTAGAAAAAGACATCGTGCTTGGAAAGGTGGAAGATCATCACAAGAGGTGAATGCCCTTGGCAAATGGATTGACACAGTGACTGTATTAAAAGGCACAATGATATCGCAGATTGTGAAAATGGTACAGGATAGGGCAAGATTTAGGTCCATCATTTATGGTCGACTCGATGGAACTTAACAACCAATTCCAAATTAAAATTTGTGTTACAGCAACTGCAGCAATGCATCCATTCATGGTAGAGATTGCAAGGATGATGCATGATAGGGCAAGATTCCAGTCAGTTGTTCATAGGGTCACTATGAGTCATAACTGATTAAACAGTACAAAGCACCATTGGAGGAGGTCAGAGTACCATGAGTTGCTGTACTGGGTCACACCAAACCCAGTCATGTTACTAGATCATCAAAAAGTAAATCAAAACGTCTGACGCTTTTTGTTGCTGTTTGATTTTGTTTTTATCTGGCCTTGTGATAGGTAAACAATGGGCATTTCTGAGTCTTTATTTATGTCCCTTGGGAAGGTGAATGGGATGGTTACCTGCAGAAAGCCATTTCCATAAACAGAATATGGAGGTGTTCTTTGAGGGTTACTTACTTTTCTCCCTCTTTATGGCAAAGCTCAGGTAGAAATTATTATTTTCTTTTTTTTTATTAATA
>NW_006399875.1:8565098-8567364 GCF_000299155.1 Elephantulus edwardii | reverse complement strand
CTACTTCCTGCTGAAAAGGGACGCTGTAGGTTTCAGGGTGAAGATCTTCTCTCACTACTCTAAAGGGCCCCTTTGGCAGTAGGAAACACAGACTATTATGGAGATTGATTTAGAAATCATCATTTTCTATCTCATTTCGTCAATATATTACCCCCCCAGATTTTTTTTTTTTTAGAAAATGAAGACTTGAAATGGTTCCAAAGCACAGGTCATGCATAGATTTCTTGATGCATGACTTCATTTATTTTTGAGTGATCACATAGAAAGCTAAAAGACATTTGTCCTTGTTTGCATTTCAGGTTTGTACACTTGACATACATTTCCTAAAAGTGTGATTCTCCCAATTTGAAGATTAGAAGAATCTGTGCATTTTCCATGACAAAAGGGCCATTACAACATCTCCAGCACTTCTCTTCCTTTGTATTATATGCAGGGCCCAAGCTGTGTCTCTACCTCTCAGATGCAAAACAAGAACAATTCAGATGATGAGGCATAATTAGTTCCATTCCAGCATCTCATTAGAGTGCACTTTTACTTTTATGAAAACATATTCCTCCAAGGTAATCCAAGAGAAACTTTTTTTGCGTGTATTTTTTGTTATATCTAACTATGGAAACTTTCTCATCCATGAACATTTTTCTTTTTATATATACTTTTCATTTCCTTTTTTATATAAAATTTTCATTTTAAACTGATTTACTTACAAAGTTAGTATACATTGTTTATCACACCAGATCTTTCCCATTTCCTTAACCCACTCCCTCCCTCCACTCATCAAATTGTGTGACCCTGTTATTAATCCCTCCTCCCCAGATCCCCACCCCTTTACTCTTCCTTTCCCCCTCAGATCCTCATACACGTTGTACTAGACATCGATTTATACAATAATGGTCTTGTGCAGTATTTGTCCTTATGGGGCTGAGTTATTTCACTCAGCATGATGCTCTCCAATCCTTCCCAAGTTAGTTAGTAATTTACAAAATAATTGCTCCTGCGGGCAAATGATTTATTTTAATAACTAAATTAATAATTTTTTAATCCATTCTATTATGGTTAGACATTTGGGCGATTTCCATGGTTTTGTGATGACCACTAACACAGCTGTGAACATTGGTGTGCAAATCTCTGTGTCTCAGTTCTCATTTTCTCAGGGTATATTCCAAGCAGTGGAATAGCTGGGTCATATGGCATTTCCGTGTTCAGCTTTCTGAGGAAACACCAAACTACTTCTAGTCAAAAGCAATAGTATTTGAGCTGGTGAAAAAATTCCTCTTTGGGCCTACTAGGTTTGGGTTTATCCTGAGGTAATCACACTTTCTGACCTAAATTGAACCTCCTTCTTGGAGAATCAGGGTTCGATGGTGGAGTGAGAGCTGGACCTTGAGCCCTACGGGCCTCTTTGTCCAGGCGATTCAGGTGCCCAAACTGTGCAACTTGCCTTACAGGCTATGATTTATCTCCAGCTGCATTTGTTAGACCCTAAAACCTTTTCAGAAGAAAAATAAAAGACATTTCAGATCCAAACATGCTCTATAAAGACCCATTTATTAAGCCTTAAATAGGACAGAGAGGAGGCAAAGATGATTAATTCTAGAATTAATTAAATGATCAATTAATTAAGTTATCAATATGACAGCAGAGGAGTCCTTGGAATCATGGCCATGGTTTTGGGTGTAATACAGAAAACACAGTCCTGTCTTGTCCCTGCAGCACTACAGAATCGGGAAGGACCATGATTGGGATGTACACACAACAGCAGATTCAAATACTTACAGGATTGGCTCTGGGGCTTAGAGTTCCCAAAATGTGGTTGTTAGGGTAAATGTGTGAGCATACAGACTTCAGTCCCTGTCACTTGGACCCTCACTTGTCACTTCAGCTAGATAACTTGAGCCTGATTTTGGTAAATCTTTAAGGATACACCCAAGCCAGTTCCCTGGATCATTTCTGCAGATGCAGAAAGTAAACTGCCCCTCTTGAGCCTTGTTGGTATAATGCATAATGTGCTGGGCTGCTTCCCTCAAAGTTGATATATTGAATCTATTAGTCCCATGAACTTGGAGAAATGATGGAAGTTATACAGGTGTTCAGGTCTTTCGTTCACAGGGTTGCTTTGAGTCAGCCATGACTCAATGGCACTTAACAACAACAACAACAACATAAATAGAACTCAGTTGGCCTAGTGGACAGAAAGTTGCTACCCAGCCAAATGTGGGAGATTTTAATCAGCATCCCTCAGGCTTGGTTGTTGTTGTTGTTTTTTTTT
>NW_006399875.1:8555565-8564768 GCF_000299155.1 Elephantulus edwardii | reverse complement strand
ATTGCAGTGCGGCTCCCTGCCACTAGGCCCCGAGAGCTCCCTAGGCCTGGTTTTAACTGTTTTTGGTCAAACATTCTTCTAAGTAGCATAACACTGGTCATCTGTCCACTTGCTGTACAGAGGTAACTTGTGGTTGCTGTGATGCTGAACACTGTGACACTGATGTGTCAAATGTGATAATGTCACCCATGGTGGACAGTGTTGGGTGGAGCTTCCTGATTAAAACAAGTTTGGAAGCAGGAGTGGCATCCACTTCCAAGATAGCTTGCCTCCGGAAACCCTATGAACTTGGAGAAAGGATGAAAATTATACAGGAGTCCAAGGATTTTGTTCATAGAGTCACTATGAGTCGCCTACAACTCGGTGACACTTAACAACAACAGGCTCCTCTGGTGGCCTAGTGGTCAGAATCTGCACTACAATCCCAAATGCAAATGGCTCAGATCCACCAGCTGGTCTGCAGGAGAAGGAAGAGCAATCTCCTTCTGTGCAATTAAGGCCTCTGAAAATCCACCGGAAGGTTAGCTGTGGGTCAGTTCTGACTTGATGGCACACGATATCAACAACTCATCCCTCTGTAAGAAAGAGATGGTCACTCCCATCTTTCAGTGTGTAACACACTGTGCTGTACTGGCAATGTTTATTGTACTATGCAACCAGGAACCTTGGTAAAATAATGCATTGTGTGTTGGGTTGCCCACTCTAGGGTTGACGGTTCTAGTCCATAGTTGGAGTCATTGGATGCTCTGGAGGGGACAGATGGGCAGTCTCCTGTAAAGACATACAGCTTTGGAAACCCAGTGGACAGTTGCTGTAAGTCACTCTTGACTTGGTGTTAGTGGATATTACATATGATTGATTCCTAAGTGGTTTTTATCCAAGAAAAATATTCTTTTGAGACATTTCAGCTGTTTCATGTTAAGCATGATAGTGGATTTGTAAAATTGGGTGGTAATTCTCTTGTTCTGTTTTGAAGGGAAAAATAAAGCATTCAAGCAAGATGAGACAGGAAAGACTGAGATACTCACCTGCTGGCTGGCTGGCCTCTTTTCCCTCAGAAGGCACTGCAGTGCCCACCCCATATTCTTCTCAATCCTGTTATTAGTTACATAATTGTTATGTTGTTGTTAAGTGCCTTTAAATCGTGGACGACTCTTAAAGACCCCGTGAACAAAGTTCTCAACACTTGTGTGACTTTCATACTTTCTTCAGGTTCATAGGGTTTCCTGAGGCAAGCTGTTATGGAAGTGGATGTCACTTCTACTTCCAAGCTTCTTTTATTTGGGGAGCTCCACCAAACACTGTCCACCATGGGTAACCATTATCGCATTTGACACACCAGTGTTACAGTGTTCAGCTTCACAGCATCCACGAGTTACCTCTGTACAGCAATAGTTACATAGAAGAGAAGTAAATTGTTTATTTAAAAAAGAATTATAACAGGGACAACTCTGTAAATCAATCGTAATGGAATTTTACAACTATGTAGGTGATGGTCATGCTGATTGTACTGTCCAGTGTACCAGTGAACTTGAAAAGCCAAGCCCCAGCAGCTGCAAAGAAAGGACTTCTTGTATCACTTAATTTCTTTTCTACCGAAGTGAAATCCCTAAAGACATTAGTTGTGTTTCTGGTAATGAAACAAGAACGTAAGTCCCAGAGGTTGATATTCTCCTGACAGTAGATATTTTTATGAAGTCACCTGCCATATAAGAGCAGTAGGCACTGGGCGGAACAGGTTACACAAGCCTGCACACGTTTTTAACGTAGGTGTTATTGACCCTGTGCTAGCAGTGAAGGAGCTAATTGAAATTACTTACTCTTGATCACAAGGCTGGTAAAGTTGCTGAGCTGAGATAGAGTCAAGGTTCCTGGCCAATCTAGAGACTCAATACTTAGTTATCTCATTAAGCTCTGGATGGAGGTACACCTGAACCAATCACCAAAGTTAAATAAATGGTTGGTAAATTCAGCCGTGACTTCAGTTATTCAGGGCAAATGGAGCTGGGACAACTCATTTTGTGTTCACTCTAGCACTCAGCATCCAGAGAGGTCCAGAAAATCTGGGGTGACGTCAAAAAGAAAAACCTCACTACTGTGTCATCCAAGGGAGGACCCTTTCCTTCACCATGTTTTCTTGCTTCAAAGCAGTGATTTTACGACGGCGTTGGTTTGCTTTCATTCCACAATTATACACTTAATCAAACAATGAAGAGCCACTTCATACTTCATTCCCTGAACAAGAGCTATTCTTGGAGCAGTTCATTCTGTGGAAAATGGAAGTCTAAGTTGTCATCTCCAGCTTTGCCTGATAAGTATCCATGGGGGAAATAGCAAGTGTAATGAATTGAAGCTAATCATTTGGATGAAAATGATCTCGGCCCAAAGGCCATCTGAGACTCAGGAAGCAAGCAACTGTTTTCCTGTGGTTAATTATTCCTGTGCTCTCAGGAGTTGCTATAAAATTGAAAGCAAGGTGTGCATTTTATTTCTTTTTAAAAGTCTTCTCAATTCAGCCAGCCTTGAAAATCTATATTTTGTTTTTATCCAACTACCACGCAGAGTTCAGCTTTAAAAAACCCCTCTGTTTTGATGGTAATATGGTGTGCATATAAGGAATTGATAGACATATGACATTTTGAATAAAGATACCAGTGTTAACAGCCTATTTGTGTTATTATAGAATAGCATTTTTATTAGCAGCTTCCGCTAAGATGGTCAGATCTGAATTACTTTCAAGACCAAACCTTATAATTACTTCCTCTGTAGTTGTGAGATACATTGGCTGCTAATAGAATACAAAGATGTAATAGCATCTGGTCTTGAAATTTTTATTTCTTCTTGGCTCACTTAAAATTTTTAATTTGGAGTGTTGCCAATCAAGTTCCTTCTTCCATCATGAAAATTAACTTCATAAATGAATTTAAGTTTAAGGGCCTAACAAGTTACTAATTGCTACTAGTCATGTTTTGTTGTTTTTAAGTGCCATGGAGTTGTGGACAACTCATAACAACCCTATGAACGAAAGACCTGAACACTTGTATAACTTTCATTGTTTCTCCACGTTCATAGGGTTTCCAGAGGCAAGGTATTTCAGAACTGGATGCCACTCCTGCTTCCATGCTTGTTTTAATCTGGGAGCTCCATCAAACACTGTCTGCCATGGGTGACCTTTAGCGCATTTGACACATCAGGGTCACAGTGTTCAGCATCACAGCAGCCACTAGTCATAAACAGTGATAATAATAAAACTATCCTTAAGTATTTTTGCAGGATATTGTTGCTATGTGCTATTGCGTCGAATACAACTCATAGCAACCCTGTGTATAGTAACTCTGAACCCTGTTCTACCCTGAGCCAACCTCACAGTCTCTGACACACCTACAACGAATTATAATTATTTTCTTATTCTTTTTAGATATAATTATATCTATTCATAAATTATTTAATTTGTAATAGTCTTTTAGTTTTACATAGCCTTTTAATTGAAAACATACGTTTCTAATATTTTTTCATTTTCCTTTTTTTTTTTTTGGTACTTTTTGTTATTTTTAGCATGTGTACTGTCAAATTTGATCCAGCTGGGACAGGAGGAAATTGCCTCTCCTTCTCTGGGATTACAGTGCGGCTTCTTGCCACTAGACCGCCAGAGCTCCCTAAATTTTTATTTTATTTTATTATTTTTTGTGTGTATACTGTCAACTCAGATCTGACTGGTAGCGGAGGAGATTGTCCCTCCTTCTCTAGCAGAGCATGTGGTGGATTCGAACTGTGTGCCTCTGGGATTTCAGTGCAGCTTCTTGCCACTAGGCCACCAGGGCTCCCTTTAATTGAATAAATATGTTTTAAGATGTTTTAGAGCCATGCTATCTCCAGCAGCTTCAAACTACTACTTCATCTACAGGATAAGGGTAGACTATCTTTCTCCATTAAGATATTAAGATTTACAGTGACTACGGATTGCCTCATCAGCAGTGACTATAAAATTAAAGTAAGACTTTATATCAATTTTAAATTCAGTTTCTTTCTCACTTTTAAATATTGTGCTTTGTTGTTGTTCAGTGCCATCAAGTCAATTATGACTCATAGTGACTGTATGGACAACAGTTTGGAAACCTTGCCCGATCCTGGGCCATACTCAAGATACCCACCGTGCTCAATCCCATGGTGGCAATCATTGTGGCAATTTTTATTTTAACAATTACTAATGTGAATTGCATTGGGAAAATCTGCTGTCAGGGACCTCCCAAGAGTACTGAAAATCAACAGTGTCAGTGTAGAGACTGAGGTACACCAGATCCAGGCCAGGATCTTTGCAGTTGCTTGCTAGGCATCAGAGAGCTGGATAGTGACTAAGGAAGACAGAAGAAGAATAGATGCCTTTGAGTGTGGTTCTGGAGAAGAGTCTTGAACATACCATGCACTGCCAAGAAAACAAATAGGTCTGTGTTAGAGAGCATGAAATCAAGTTTCTCCTTGGAGGCTAGGATTTTATAGCTCTGTCTCACATACATTGGATACACTGTCAGGAGGGACTGATCCTTGAAGAAGGACATCATGCTCAGAGGCTGGAGGAACAGCACAGAAGAGAAAGACCCTGGAAGCAATGGATTGATACAGTAATGGGGCAATGGCGGTAGGTGTGTTGTAGTTAGTGAGACTGACTAAGGACAGAGTAGGCTTCAGAATTGTTGTATATAGAGTTGCTATGAGTTACAGGTGACTCAACGGCACATAATAACTATAATGTTAGTTGATAATATTAGTCAAGTCATCTATGCTCATGGCCACACTTTGTACAACAGAATGGAGCATTGCCCAGTCTTGTGTTGTCCTCATTACCCTCGGTAGATCTGACCTTCTTGGTGCAGGTACTGTGTCAGTCCATGTCATGAGAAAGTTCTCTCCTTGTCACTGATCCCAAGCTGTAATCCCAAAAGCACATGGTCTGAATCCACCAGCTGCTCTGCAGGAAAAGGATGGGGAATTTCCTTTCATTCATTAATTGGAAACACAGTCTTGAGTACATATATATTTATGTAATACTGACTTTTGTGGGTAAGACTACATAATGTTTTTTAGTACACCATATTTAATAGATAGTCTGCTTGTTATTGTAAAGAAAATGACTCTGGTTCTTCAAGACTAAACGTTTTCGTGTTTGGTTTTTTTTTTAACCAGAAATTGTCTTCCTTAATAGTTAATTTACCTCTGCTCTCCAGTGCACATATTGACAGGCTGTAGATATTAGAAAGTCAAGTGCACATCATTATGGGAGTGGAAACAAGTTCATGATAGAAAATCTCCTTTTTGATGGTAAAATTTTACTCATTTTTCACTTCAGGATGGTCTTTAGACAAGCGGAGAACATTAGGTAATCTAATTCTAACGGAAAAAATCTATTTTAATTCATTTATGCAGACAAGTATTTGACAGTGGCATAGATTACTTTGCCTACAGAAGGTTAAAATGCAGGGAAGGCCATTTGGAGTGACTCAGAGGATAACTGTACTTGTGGAGTTTTCTCTACGCTGAGACCCAGATTGGAAACAGTGTTCATTGCTATCAAATCAGAACCTACTCAAAACTGATCCGCCAGAGAGACATTTCCAGTGGCTGTAAATATCATCAGTAAAGATTGGCCATCTTGCTTCATCAGAGTATCTAGTGGATTCGAACCAGCTATCTTTGGATTGGTAATACAACTCCTTACTTATTTGGCAACCAGCGTTCTCTGATATAGTAGTAGTACCTATTTTTATATAATCAAACAGAAAATAGAGGGTAAATTCATTGAAATGTTTCCTTAACATTCACATCTTTTTTTAAAAAAATTCCATAAATTTATTACGATCTTATTTTACTACGTGTGTGTGTGTGTGTTTGTGTGTGTGTACTGTCAAATAGGATCTGACCAGTACAGGAGGAGATTGTCCCTCCTTCTCCAGCAGAGCATCTGGTGGATTCGTACCACGCGCTTCTGGGATTTCAGTGTAGCTTCTTGCCACTTGGACACTGGACCTCCACATCTTCTTTTAAAAAAAGAAAAAAAATGCTTATTGCTTTTATATAGTAACTCATTTACATTGCATTTTATGTGCATTTTGTTTCATATAATCCCTCACTTACTTTGTTTCAATCACTCATGTATACTGTACTCATATGCACTGTATAATTAAATATAGAATTAATTACCATAAATCAATGCCTATTATTATTATACCATCTTTTCAAGTTTCCATTGAATCTTTCCCATTCTCTCCCTGTGATCTGCCCACTAAATCCTAGTGATTTACATCTTTCTCTTTACTCCCTTCCTCTTTCAAACATATGTTTTGTTGTTGTTGTTATGTGCTATCGAGTCATTTGTGACTCATAGCAACCCTTTGTACAAGAGCTCTAAACACTGTTCTATTCTGTGCCAATGTAGCTGTCTCAAACACATTCATTCCCACCACTCCACTCACAGAATCAATCCATCTCATCGAAGGTCTTCCTCTCCTTCGCTGCCCCTTCATTCTGCCAAACATGATGTCCCTCTCCAAGGACCAGTTCCTCCTAGCAACATGCCCAGAGTATATCAGACGAAGCTTCAGAATCCTTGACTCCAAGGAGCATTCTGGCTTCATCTTCTCCAGGACAAACCTGTTTGTTCTCCTAGCAGTCCATGGTATATTCAACACTCTTCTCCAGCACCACAGCTCAAAGGCTTCAATTCTCTTTCTGTCAACCGTATTCACTGTCCAAGTCTCTGATGCATAGCACGTAATTGAAAACACTGTAGCCCAGATCAGGCACACCTTAGTCTCCAGCCTGACGTCGTTGCTCTTCAGTACTCTTGAGAGGTCCCTCACAGCCGACTTCCCCAATGCAATTTGTCTCTTGATTGCTTGTCTGCTGTTACCAAGAGTGTTGATTGTGGAGCCAAGCAAACTAAAACTGCTAACTATCTCAATCTCTTCACCATCCATGCTGATGTTGCCTATTGGCCCAGTGGTGAGAATCTTGGTTTTCTTGATGTTGCGCTTCAATCCATATAGAAGGCTGCAGTCCTTGACCTTCTGTGGCAAGCACCTCAGGTCCTCCTCAGTTTCAGCAAGCAGGGTTGTGTCATCTGTATAACGCAGGTTGTTGATGACATATGTCTTAATCGTTATCTTTTTATTTTTTATAATAATGATTTTATGCAGTATTTGTCCTTATGAGACTGAGTTAGTTCAGTTCACGTAGTGGTCTCTAGTCTCTCCTGTGTTACAGTTTATTTTGTAAAAGTACTGTTCCTCAGTTCTTCTCAACACTCCATTGTGTGAATGTACCACAATTTTTCAATCCATTTGTTTGTGGGTGGGTATTTGAGCTGTTTCCATGTTCTTGCTATTGTGGATAATGTTGCTGTGAATGTAGGTGTACATATCTTCAAAGTAACTAGGAACCTTCTTGGTGCTTTCCTAACTTTTATAATTTCCAGTAAGGCTGGCTTAATATCACTGTAGTCGATATGATATATTGCCAATCCAAAGACTGATAGTTCAAATCCACCTACTGCTTTGAGGGATAAAGTTGAGCAGTCTCCTTCCCTGTGATTTATAGCCTGCGAGAATCTCCTGAAAGTGCATCTGTGAGTGGATTCCAATTTGACCCTAAGCCTTTGATTCTTTTTCAGACTCAAAAGTATATATTTTAATCTCTGAACAACAAATGTAAAGTGTCTTTCAAATTGATCTTTCCAATCAGTGAGGAGTCATTGCATTCATAGACAGGTGAAGTTGGTTTCTATTTTTAGTTTCCACACTAACTAGCTTTAGCAATGGTCTAACAACGCTACATTATCTTTTTTTACCAGCCACTTTAGACGTGTATTTTTAGAAAAGTACCTTACCTACTTAATTTTAGCAATACATTATAATAATTTTGAGATCTTTAAAGATGACTTAAAAACAAATAAGTTTATGAAGCGTCCAGTTTCAAGAAAATCATAAGAATTCAAAACAGGTGGGTGTTTATAAGCAAAGACAGGTAAGCAATGTAGGTTACAACACTTAAAGGTCTTCCTGTAAGTCAGAAACTGTGTCTTTCCTGGATTCCATGAACCATTTAGTAACAAAAAGAGAATTTGAATTAAGGTTCTATTATTTTTTTGTGGCAACTTTTGCAAAATGTCTTTTCATTTATGAATCCCAGTTGTCCATTTCCAGGGTGAGTGATTTCTGAGTTGCATTCGAAGCAGTATTTTACCGTGTGACACAAAATGTGTATTCTCTTTATTCTTTTTTTAAAAAATTGTTTTATTAATTTTAATGAACATTTACAGAGATTTTGGATTTCCATTCATTCATTGTTGCACTTTTTTCTCTACACTCCTCCCCCTCCCCCAGTTCACCCCTCTCTTCGAGAAGCAAAAGATAAATTCCTTCATTGGTATACAATCCCTGCCCCCAGCCCCGTCACCCCTAGATGCACTCCACTATGCAACCTTAATTCTGGATTCCTGTGATATTCTTAACTTCGTCTAGCATTCTTTCCTAACAAGAGGCTTAGAACTCAAATGTGTTAGATTATAACTTTGTTCGATAGACTTTTCAATGACTGTGATCATTAGCTTGGAAAGTTGGAGGGCCAGTGGAAGAGAGAAAGACCCTTAACAAGATGGATTGGCACAGTGACTGCAGCAATTTGTTGAAGTATGTCACAGGCAAAGAGGATGGCACGAGATAGGGTAGGGTTCAGGTTCTTTGTTCGGAGGGTTCATGTGAGTCCTACCTGATTTGATCACACCTAACAACAACAGTGATCTTTAGAAGAGATTGTTAAAGTTTTGTTTTCAGAATAACCTGAGTGGATTAGAACTGTTAATGCTTTTCATTAGTAGCCACGCCTGTTAACGGTTTGCATGACTAACACACGTACGTTGTTGTTGTGTACTGTTGACTAATATATGATCCTCCAGAAGGCATTCAGAGGCAGTTAATCATACAGGAGGAGATTACCCATCCTTCTTCCTCAGAGCAGCTGGTGGATTTGAACTACATGCCTTTGAGATCGCAGCACATAAATTCTTATTTCTTGTTATGTACCATCGAGTTGCTTGCCACTCATAGTGACCCTATATCAACAACCCTGCTCTATCCTAAACAATCTTACTGTCCCTGACACACCCACCCCATTACCCTAGTCACTGTGTCAATCCATCTCATCGAGGATCT
>NW_006399875.1:8551668-8555231 GCF_000299155.1 Elephantulus edwardii | reverse complement strand
TTTTCCTGTAGGGATCATTCATCTCTACATTTATACAGGCACAGACATCTCTTGCTTTCTTGTTCTTTACTTAATTGCACTTTACAGAGTATTTTCTTTTTTTTAACACATGGACACTTTGTAGCAGCCTTGTATCCAACAAGTCTGTTGGTACCATTTTTCCAGCAGCACTGTGCTCACTTCTTGTCCCTCTGCATGTTGCGGTAATCCTCTCACTATTTCAAACTACATTTAATGCTCTTGAATAGGAAATAAAGACTATAGTATATGGTACATAGAGTTTTTATATGCACTGGAAACTCAAATTCATGTGACTCACTTTACTGTGGTGGCCCAGAGCTGACCTGGAATAGCTCTACAGCTTCCAAAGAAGCTCTCAGCAGGAGAACATTTCAGTTGTATCCTGGTGATTCCTGTATGGGTATCTTTACCCGATCACAAGGCACGGTGACTGCAACTGTGCCCTTAAGAGAAGGCTGTGCAGTGAGGACAGTGTGAGGTCAGGGAAGGTTTCAGTCTGTTGTACATAAAGTTGTTGGGGGTTAGAGTTGGCCCAATGGCACCTAAAAACAATCTTTTCTTGCAAAGGTTGATAAATTTACCAACCTTTATACCCAAAAGGAGACTGAAATAAACTTCCCTCCCTAGTGCTTGTTTCTAATGCTTGTATTTTTAAATTCCTAGTCATGCTGCAATCCTGAAGGCATGTAGTTTGAGGCCACCAGCTGCTCCATGGGAGGAGGATGGGCATTTTCCACCTGTTCAACTAACTGCCTGTGAAAACTCTCCATAGAGTTTTATAGGTTGGTTCTGAATCAATGGCACACAACAACAATAGTCATTTACAGTCAAGGACTGTAGTCTTTAATATGGATTGAAGCTCAACATAAAGAAAACAAAATTCTCATCACTGGGTCATTTGGCAGCACCATAATAGATGAAGAAGAGACTGAGGTTGTTAACACTTTCATCTTGCTCAGCTCCACAGTCAACACTCTTGGTACCAGCAGTCAGGAAATCAGTAAGCAAATTACCTTGAGGAAGTCTGCTGCCAGGGACCTCTCCAGAGTATTAAAGAACAATGATGTCAGTCAAGAGACTAAAGTACACCTGATTCAGGCCATGATCTTTGCAATTACTTGCTATGCATCAGAGAAGTGGAAAATGGCTAAGGATGACAGCAGAATAATTGATACCTTTAAGTTGTGATGCTGAAGAAGTGTATTGAACATACCACGGACTGCCAAGGGAACAAAGAGATCTGTCTTGGAGAATGTGAAACCATGCTGCTCCTTGGAGGCAAGGATTTTGAAACTTTGTCTCACATATTTTGGGCACATGGTAAGGAGAGACCAGTCCTTGGAGAAGGACATCATACTTAGAAGAATGGAGTGAGAGTTCAGGAAAGACTCCAGATGAGATGAATTGACACAGTAATGGGGGTAATGGTGGTAGGTGTGTCTGAGTCAGTGACATTGGCTCAAGGTAGGGCAGCCTTCAGATCTTTTGTACATAGGGTTGATATGAGCCACAGGTGACTCGATAGCACATAAAAACAGTCAATAAAGCTCACACTTTTGACCTTGGATTGATACATATTTTTGGAACCACATTAATCCCAGTGGAGCCCCTGGTAGCCAGGATAATCCATTTCTTCCTACTAACCCAGCAATTGCAACATTACTAACCAAACATAGTGGTTGGTTGGGATTCATAAAAAAGTAGGAAGAAAGACCTGGAATTGTCCTTTTGGAAGGTTATGGGCATAAGAAACCCCAGTTCTGCTGTATGCACATGAAGTCTCCATGAGTTAGAATCAACTTCGACCTGTTTATGGCTTTCTTAGCTCGAGTACCATGTCTTTGCATCATTCCAAGTAGTCACCCAGCATGACTAAGTCATTGTAACATTTCTCCAGCACACATTCTTGTTTGAGCTTTGATTCTTATTTCTACGTCTGACCATGGAGCCATTTACCAGCTGGGTGCCATGCATTTCTGTACGTGCTAACACCTGAAAGCTATAATGCACTAGACAGATAACACCATTATGCGTGGAAATCGAGAGTCTACTCCTCAGTGTATTCTTCCAACAAATTAAAGATCCATCTGAACAGAATGTACTATATTAAAGAGATGTGCAAGGAAATAACCTGCCTTTTATGCAAATCCTAGTCAAATCTACTTTTATGACAATGTTAAAGGATTCCTTCTGCATGGTATCTAGTTACAGCTACTCTCTGCAGCAGTATTTAATTCACAATCTTCCTCTCAATTCGTTTCCTTCTAAGCTAAATGAAAGATTAATTTGTTTTCCTTACACAAAGAACCTTGACTTAGAAAATGTCCTCCTCCTGTACCTCATTTTGAAGCACATGGTGACATCCAATAATGCTAATTGCCAGGAAATGTGTTCATACAGCTCAGTGTAAATTTTTAATTCACTAATTTGTCACTTCCTCCTGGCAGTCAAGTCAGCCGTCATTTATTGAGAGCTTACACGCAGAATGCATGGAGCCAGAGGGCTTAAGAGACTTCAAGACATTGATTGTAATGTTCTCAGTGCCTTGACAGAGATGAGGAATGTCAGGTTTCCAGTTTTGGATTTTGGGGGGTTTTTTGGTGTGTGTATGTGTTTTTTCTCTTCTTTCAGTTTAGTGAGTTACCCACTGAACATAGCAAGTAAGAATAGCAGAGGGAATGAGCAAGAGAGCTGTTCAGGAATGGGTTCTGTTTATCTGTTGGTTGCCAGTAATTTGACCCTCCTACTGCTCATCCTAGTGGATAGAAAGTTTAGTTTCTAAGCCAAAGGTGGGTGAATTTCATCTGTGGTCCATAGATTTTGGTTCTGGTCATACATCCTTCTAGGTCATATATCACTGATCTATCCATTTGCTGTATGGAGGTAACACATGGTTACTGTGAAGCTGAACACTGTGACACTGATGTGTCAAATGAGATAATGGTCACCCATGGTGGACAGTGTTTGGTGGCACTCCCTGATTAAAACAAACTTGGAAGCAGGAGTGGCATCCACTTCCAAAATAGCTTGCCTTCAGAAACTCTGTAAATGTGGAGAAAGGATGAAAGTTATCCAGGTGTTCAGGTCTTTCGTTCATAGGGTCGCTATGAATCATCTGTGGCTTGACGGCACTTAACAACAACAACAACAAAAACAACTATTCATCCAGTTAGGAATGACAGAGCCTCTGAAGGCACCCCAGGCAGCTAGCTAACCTAAATATTCCTCACACTCAGCCAGCCTCTCCCTGCTATTCCCCCTCTTGTTCTTTTATTCTCTTTTTAGGGATTACGTTTTTCATCCCTAGAATGTATTTGTATTCAATTTGTGTAATGAATTTATGTTCATTATCAACACAAACATGTACATGCGTGGTGTTTCCAGGATGTGGTTGGTATTCTTGTTTGATGAAGTAGATGTAATGACACAAGCTTCCCAGTCTTAGTAAAAGTTGAAGAGGAATTTAGAAGAATGGGAATCCCAGAACATTTAGTCGTGTTAATGTGAAACCTATACTTGGACCAAGAGGCAGTCGTCAGAAC
>NW_006399875.1:8508934-8550977 GCF_000299155.1 Elephantulus edwardii | reverse complement strand
CTCCTTGGAGGCAAGGATTCTGGGGCTTCGTCTGACATACTTTGGACATGTTGTAAGGAGAGACAGATCTTTAGAGAGGGACATAATGCTGGTTAGAGTAGAGGAACAGCGCAGGAGGGGAAGACCCTCTATGAGGTGGATTGATTCAGTGACTGGGGTACTTGGGATGGGTGTGTCAGAGGCAATAAGTTTGGCACAGGATAGATCACTGTTTAGGGCTATTGTACATGGGGTCGCTATGAGTCGCAAATGACTTGATGGCACAAAGCAACAAAACAACAACAACAACAACATATGAATATTTAAGGTCTATTTGTTGTGAAACTAGTGATTGTATTAGTCACACAATGACTATTGTGCATATAAATTTGCATCTGTTATATGTTGTTATGTACTGTGCCATTGGGTCAGAATCAGCTCGTAACTGACCCTCCAGCACATTTTCAGAGGCAGACAGTCACATGAGAGTTGATTGCTTACCTTTTCTGCCTTGGAGCAGGTAGTGGATTCGAACCATCAGCCTTTGCATTGGCAAAGCAGCCTTTTACCATTAGAACACTAGATACGTGTTTGTGTATGTGAGTTTCTTGTTGTTTGTTGTTATGTGCCATCAAGTCACCCTTGCGACTCATAGCGACCCTACATACAAGAGCCCTAAATGACGTTCTATCCTGAGCCAACCTCACCATTTCAAACACAACCATTCCCACCACTCCACTGATAGAACTGATCCAACTCATCGAGGGTCTTCCTCTCCTGTGCCGTCCCTCCACTCTCCCAAACATGATGTCCCTCTCCAAGAAACAGTCCCTCCTTGCAACATGCCCATAGTATGTCAGACGAAGCTTCAGAATCTTTGACTCCAAGGCACATTCTGGCTTCACCCTCTCCAGGACAAACTTGTTTGTTCTCTTAGCAGTCCATGGTATATTCAACACTCTTCTCCAGTACCACAGCTCAAAGGCATCAATTCCCTTTCTGTCATCCCTAGTCACTGTCCAAATCTCTGATGCATAGCACGTAATTGCAAAGACTATAGCCTGGATCAGGAGCACCTTAGTCTCCAGCCTGACGTCGTTGCTCTTCAGTACTCTTGAGAGGTCCCTCACAGCTGACTTTCCAAATGCAATTCATCTCCTGATTTCCTGGCTGCTGTTACCAAGAGTGTTGACTATGGAGCCAAGTAAATTAAAACTGTTAACTATCTCAATGTGCTATAAGATATATTGATACTGTAATTTAGTATTTCCTACAATATTACTTCGAATACCAAGGTGTCCATGTCGCAAATTATGGTATTTTCAGTTGCTTCATAAGAATGTGAAAGTTGGACGATGGATATAGAAGACCAACGAAGGGTTGATGTTTTTAAATTGTAGTGTTGGCAACGAGTGTTGCATTTAACATGGACTGCCAAATGAGCAAAGAGATCTCTTTTGCAAGAGGTCATGACAGAGAACTCCTTAGTAGCAAGGATGATGGCACTTGTTGGGAAAAACCAGTCCTTGGAGAAGGGCATTACATTTGAAAAAGTACAAGGTTAGCAAAGATAGGAAGACCCTCAAGGGGATAGGGTGATACTGTGGCTGTAACAGGAAGTTTAAGGTCATCTAAAGTTGTAGGGATGACATAGGCTTAGGCAAGAATTCAGTCTGTTGTTCTTGAGTTCACAGTGATATTTTGCAATGACTGTAAAAACAATCACTTAAAAATATTCTATATATTTTATATAAAGTAAGTCAGAAGTAATGAGAAGAAATGTGGTTTGTATGCAAATATTTTCTTCTACTTTTGAAATTGCTTAAGTCAAGGTGCTTTGTGTAATGAAAATAAAATAATCTCTGATTAACCTTAAATAAGAAAGAATTGAGATAATTTGTGTATAATAAATTTTGTCACAGTTAATTTTAAAATTTATTTTTATAAGTGTGTTAAATAATAGTTTTTAAATATATTTGTAAAATGTATATTAACCTGAAAATACGATTTTTATATTGTCAGCCCTTAAACTAATTGTCACTAATCTTATGTGCACTGGCAAAAATCACTGGGACTGTTTAAATTATTGAAAAAATTAATAAAATCTGACAGTAGGTTTAGGGAGTCTGGTGGCCTGGTGGTAAGAAACTGCACTGTAATCCAAAGGCACACAGTTCTAATCCACTGACCTCCCACAGGGAGAAGAATGAGCAGTCTCCTTCTGTGTGATTTAGACCCTCTGAAAACCCGCTTTAGGTCACGCTATGGGTTGGTTTTGACTCAACGGTAATCAACAACAGTGTTTGAGATAACCCCATTCATTGTTTAGGGAGCTCTGGTGACTTAAGGGTAAGTAGATGTGTTGCCAACCCGTAGGCAATTGGCTTGAATCTACCAGCTGCTTTGTGGAAGAAAGATGGGCAATGTCCTTTTTTTTTGTTTTTGTTTTTAACAGGGACAAATTGGAGTGGATTTTTTTTTCGGCGGGGGTGGGGGGCATTGAAACCGAGTCTCTTCTTGGAGGCTATGGATGTCTTTTTTTTTTTAATGAAAATTTACAGACGTTGAATTTCCATTCATGCATTGTTAACATACCCTGTTTATCCCTCCCCCTCAGTTTGATTTTTTCATTGAAAAGTTAAAAAAAATGTTTTTCACTGTTAAACAATCCTCCCCCAGTCCACTCCACTATGCAGCTTTCATTCTAGACTCTTGTCATGACAATAATACTTAATCATACATTCCTCCTAAACAGTTCTCTCCCTCGTCTGCTTCAATGCAGTATAAATTATTTATCTACTCTTAGTTTTTCCTCAACTCTGTTATCAGTCCCACTTTACAACAGTGGCACTATGCTGTATTTGTCCTTTTGTGACTGAGATATTTCACCCCACATAAGTGCTGTTTGTTCATAGGGTTGCTATGAGTCGTCTATGACTCAATGACATTAAACAATAATAACAATGACGACGACCAAAAGAGAACTACATTGGCCTAGTGGAAGGAAGCTGTGCTACCAGGCTGAAGGTGGGTGATTGTTATCTGTGGCCCTCGGCCAGGTTCAAAGTGTCTTCCTGTCAAACGTTCTTCTAGGTGGTATAGCACTGGTCTGTGAGTTGCTGTACAGTGGTAACTCATGGTTGCTGTGATGCTGAAGCCTGTGACAGTGATGTGCCAATCGTGGTAATGGGCACCCATGGTGGACAGTGTTGGCTGGAGCTTCCCGACTAAATCAAGCCTGGAAGCAGGAGCGGCATCCACTTCCAAAATGGCTTGCCTCTGGAAACTCTATGTACGAACAGTGCTCAGGCTGTTCGTTCATAGGGTCGCTATGAGTCGTCTATGACTCGACAGCATTAAACAACAACAACAAACAATGTCTTCCAGGGTCAACTATTTTGTATAATATTTCACGAGTTCCTTATTTTTCAATGCAGCATAGTATTCCATGTATTGTCATATTTATATGACAAAGCTTCTGTAGCCATTCATTTGTTGATGGGCACTTGGGTTGTTTCCAACTCTTTGCTATTGTGAACAAAGCTGCACTAAACATGGGTGAGCTTATATCTGCTTGGGTGGCAGTTCTGGTTTCTTTAGGGTATATTCCTAAGAGTCTAATTGTTGGGTCTAATGGTATTTCTATTTGCAAGTTTTTTAGAAAGCGCCATACCGCCTTCCATAGTGGTTGCACCATTTTACACTCCCACTAACAATGAATAAGGTTTCAGTTTCTCCACAACCTCACCAGCATTTGTTATTTGTTGTTCTGTTTAATTTTACTATTCTTACTGGTATGAGATGATATCTCATAGTTGTTTTGATTTGCTTCTAAGAGCTAGGGATTTTGAACATTTCTTCATGTGTTTGTTCGCCATCTGAATGTCTTCTTTGGTGAAGTGTCTTTTCGTAACCTTTGACCATTTTTTTTCAGTTGGGTTGTTTATCTTGTTGTGGTGCTCAAGTATTTTCTAAATTCTAGATATCATAAATATCATAACCAAATATTTATCCCCAGTCTATGGCTTGCCTTTTTACCCTGTTGGAGAACTTTTTGGATGTGCATAGGGATTTGATCCTTAGAAGATCCCATTTATCTCTTTTATCCTCTCCTGGTTGTAGGTTTTTCAGGATGCTTGGAAGACTATGTTGTGGGTTAGAACTTCTAGAGTTCTTCCAAGCTTTTCTCTAATGAAGTTTATAATCCTTGGTTTTAGTTCTAGGGCCTTGATCCTCTTTGAGTTGGTTTTTGTGTGTGAAGTGAGGTGTGAATATTGCTTATCTGCAGATAGTTTTCCAATTTTGCCAACACCATTTGTTAAAAAGGCTGTCAATTTCCCCACTTAACTGATTTCATCTCCTTGACAAAAATCAGTTGACTATGGGTAAATGGGCTGATTTCCAGGATCTGAATTCTATTTCATTGATCTAATATGTCTGTCATTGTACCAGTACCATGCTGTCTTGATCATCATGGTAGTGAAGTAGGATTTGAAATCAGAGAGTGAGATGCCTCCTGCCTTGTTTCTCTTCTTAAGGGGTGCTTTGCTTATTTTGGTGCCTCTTTCCATTTCAAATGAAATTGGAGATTGCCTTTTCCATCTCGTTGAAGAATGGGATTGGTATTTGTATGGTGATTGCATTGAACGTGTAAATTTTCTCCAGTGAGATTTACTGCCTTTGATAATTCACTGCAGGGTGAGCTATGAATTGTTCCCAACTCAAAAAACCTCCTCCACCACAGCGTTCATTGTTTTATGTTTCCTGAAGCTCACTTTAAGCACTGATGAACTGGTCTTTAGGGAACTTATTGCCAACCCAGAGTCCACACGTTTCTGGCAGCTGGAATCCGCTGGTGTTCCATGGGAGAAAGACAATCTCCTCTCATGCAGTTTACTGCCTCAGAAACCTACCACCTAGTCAACTAGGTATAAATGGCAGTGACTTTGAGAGTTTTTTTTCCCTAAGAATGAAAGAGGCAAAGGAGAAAAGGAGGGAGTAAGAGAGAAAGGATAAAACAAAACATAACTAGGACGTAATGTTTTGTTTTCTAGGATTTTTGTTTTATACTTGTTGGAAAACCTCTTTTAGGTTCATTTAGGAGTCTCCAGCCCATTGCCTTGGAGCCAGTTTTCATTCATATGAGCCTCCATCCCATTTCTGAGCCGTAGATCTCTACGAGGAGACTGGCCATCTTTCTCATCCAGAGCCTCCTGGTGGTAGATTCAAACCTCAGACCTTTTGGTTAGTAACCTGATACATTATGCAGCACAGATATGTAAAATCATAAATTATTGTTGTTGTGTACCCCTGAGTCGAAACCGACCCATAGCTGACCCTTCGATGGGTTTTCAGAGGCAGTTAATCACATGGGAGGAGACTGCCCATCCTTCTCCCACAGAACAGCTGGTGGATTCGAACTATGTGATTTCCCGATTGCTGTGCAGCTTCGTGCCACTATTTGTAAAATCGCACATAATTATTATCATTCATACAAAATAAAAATGAAGACCAATCAATTGGAGTGTTTCCACAACTTTTTCTAATTTTTCTAGTTCGACTCACCTTTTTAATGATCAAATTTTATTATGGGTTGAGTTAAAGTTTACAAATTTGTTGCCAATTTATATACTTTTTTTATTACTTACAACTTAAGTATTCCAGAGATGATGAGGATTATACAAAATTGTACGAGGTTCAAACCCGTTGTTTCAAGGGTCACTATGACTTGTACTTGATGTAATGACACCTAACAAATCCAAAATCTTTAGGAAGCTCTGATGGCCTCGTGGGTAAGGAATTGTACTGCAAACCCAAAGGCAGGTGGTTCAATCCACAGTGAAAGATGGGCAGTTTCTTCCCATATAATTTACAACCTCTGAAATTGCTCCTGAGTGTCAGCTGTGAGTGGGTTCTGTCTCCATTTTGTTGTTATGTGTTATCGAGTTGTTTACAATTCATAGCGACCCTATGTTCAATAGCCCTATACCCTGCTAAATCCTGTACCAATCTTATTTTCTCTGACACTTTTACCCCCATTACCCCAAGCCACTGAATTAATCCATCTCATCGAGGGTCTTCTTCTCCTGTGCTGTCCCTTCACCCTCCCAAGCATGATGTTCCTCTCCAGGGATTGATCCTGTCTTGCAGCATGTCCACAGTATGTCAAATGAAGCTTCAGAATCCTTGACTCCTGGTTTCACCCTCTCTAGGACCACCCTGTTTGTTCTTTTAGCCATCCATGGTGTATTCGATACTGTTCTCCAGTACCACAGCTCAAAGACATCAATTCTTTTTTTTTTTTTTTAGACATCAATTCTTCTTCTATCATCCCTGGTCATTGTCCAGCTCTCTGATGCATAGCAAGCAGTTGCAAAGACAATGGCCTGAATCAGGTGCACCTTAGTCTTCAGACTGACATCGTTGCTCTTCAGTACTTTGGAGATGTATCTGACAGCAGACTTTGATTTGTAGTCTTTACCTGGCCAGTTTTCCATATGCAGTCAGAACTCTCTGAGAAGCACAACCTAGGTTACAGCCATTAAAGGAAACTATTGATCTTTATAATGTGTTTTAACACCAAAATTGTTAAAATGTATAAAAAGTGTGTATTTAGAAATAAAGACATGCATCATTTTATTATTTACTTCTTTTTCTCTTGAATATAAAACTTGTGTAGTTGACCTCAAAGAGACTTTGGATAGTTAACTTCAAACATACCTTCTCCCCCACCCCTGCCTAGCCCTGGTTGCTCCTAGTAACATAACCATGTTATGTGAGATTATGTTTAATCATCCTTTCATCCAAGGAGAAACCTGTTACCCTTTCCTCCAAGATAGATGATGAGGACTAAAATAATATTGGGTAGTGTCATTGTCATAGGTTGAATTGCCTCCCAAAATGTGTCTTAACTTGACTGCCCTTTCCTCAATATCTTAGAAGTTATGTATTGATGTTATTTAGCGGTTGTATGATGATGTAATCATCCTCCATGTGATCCAACGTGATCAGCCAATCAGTTGTAAGAAGATTAAGGTTTGATGTAACAACTTTACCTACTTCACAGTTCTGATCTAATGTAGAAGGAAATGTCTCTGGGATGCATTCTACATCACCTTAACCTTACAGGAGAGAAAATGAGGGAAAAGGGACCAGAGAGGACAATCTATGTGCCATGAAGAAGGAAGCAGACAAGTTCTTTAGACCCTGGGTTTCTGTGCTGTGTTTATCTTCCAGACCCAGGAGAAGATTGAAGTAAAAAAAAAATACATGAAGATTTCCAAGAGACGCTGAGCTTAAAAGATGAAAGAGGACCATCATTTCCCCCCACAACCGAAAGGGAAAAAGCCTTCGGCTAGATTGTTTGTGTTGTTGTTGTGTGACAATACATTGGAACAAACTCATACCTGACCCTCCAGCAGGTTTTCAGAAACAATTATAAGGGAGGAGGCTGCCCAAACTCATTTTGAGGAGCGCCTGGTGGATTCAAAGTGAGTGCTTTTGGGGAGTTCTGGTGGCCTAGTGGCATGGAGCTGCAACTACAATCCCAGAGGTGCACGGTTCGAATCCACCAGATGCTCTGCCGGGAAAGGAGGGACAGTCTCCTCCTGTACCAGTCAGACCTGATTTGACGGTACACTCACACAAAAATAATAAAAAAAATTTTTAAAAAGTGAGTGCTTTTAGGATTTTAGTGCAGCTGTCAAATTGACTTCAGTACATAATGACTCTATGAGTAGCGGATTGAAACCTTGCCCTATCTTGCACCATCTCCCCATCCCCACAGTCTCCTCTCCGCTCAAGCCTTAGAATTCTAATCTTTCACCAATCCCTCCTCTCTGCTCAAGCCTTAGAATTCTAATCTTTCACCAATCCCCCACTTTCAAAGCTTGGTGTATTTTTGGTGTCTACGACAGTCTATCCAGTTAGATGTGACAAAGTTTCACCATCCTCACCTAGAAGCAGCCAAGTAGAGTTCTCCTGGGGTAAGCACCCTACATTCAGATTTCTGACTCCTTAAACTGTGAGGGAATCAGTTATGCTTGTTAAAGCCTCTGCTTATGATATTTCTGTAGCAGCACTAAGACAGGCACGAATCTGTATGTGTGTGTGCACGTTCCCGTCTGCTGCTATTTCTCAGAGGGTGGAGAAGCAGAGATGGTGTGGGGTGGGCTTCTCTAACGTGAGGGATTTATAGAGCAAGCTTAGTAGAAAACTCTCTAAAGACCTTTCCTGCTCTTGTTTCTTTGAGTGTTTTACAAGGTCGTAACTGAAGCAACAATGCATACTGAATTATACAAAGAACAGAGGCATAAAACCACATATTGATTATATTTCTGGATAATATGTATATGAATTAAAACTGAAAAAGCCTATATAAATATAGATGGAAAGATTCAGATTGATCTTGCTTGTTATTTTAGTCTTCTTTGATTGCAATTCATGATCTCATTCTATTTCATAAGCCCTCACGTTTTATACGATGATGTTGAAGTTCTAAAATGCTAGAAAGGATTTGCAGTTAAATTATTCTGAACAAGTTGAAAATCAGACTTATTTAATTTTCAGCTGCCTCAAAGAGAAAACTGCTGCAGGTACAAGCTTTAAAACCCTGTCATGGAAGTAAGTCACAGACCCCAGTCTCAGAATCTCCCAAACGGAAAACGAAATGAGTGTGTGTAATTTAAAGAAAAAAAAATGAATAAATGCGTCATAGAAACCATAGAATGACCACTTTGCAACCTTTTCAATTACTGAAACCATATGTGTGGTTGCTTCCTGGAGAGCTGAACACAAAACGTATTAAAGGCACTTAGAACTGCTTCTAGTGGATGAGATTGATCTCCTTGATCCTAATCCCTAAATGAAGAAAGTCAGTTGATACAAATCTGAACAAAGTCTGAAACTTGTGTTTTGTGATTCATTTCAGTCACAAACATATGACATTGTGCTGCATCGTGTGTATTCTTTATTGATTACTTATTAATAGGTTTTCTTTAGAATGGTCTGGAATAAACTTAGATCTTTCATGCTGTGGATAAGAGGAGTAAGTTCCTCTTTGACCTCTCTGTTTTACTCGATGGTCCTTCTGTCTGAGAGATCTGTGAGAGCCAGAAGTCCAGCAAGTTTTTCCATTTTTGACAAGGTGCCGTTTTATTACTTTTCCATCACCATTATTTTAGTGGAAAATATTTGCATCTTTTTCCTTTTCTGACAAGTTTCTGCCTTGCACAGGTTCTAGCTTTTACAGGTTCACTGTACCAGTTCTTCAGGGGGAACATAGAGAGTCAGAAAAAAAAAAAGAGGAAGAATTTCAACAAGAGAGATTGACATGTTTCTTGCAAAAATAGGCTTGGATGATCATGCAGATGACATAGGAGTGGGCCACGTTTTGGTTATAGGGCCACTATGAATCATAGTTGATTTCATAGCACCTAACAACAACAATTAGTCATTGTCCAGCTCTCAGTAATGACAGTGAATAAGGATGACAGAAGAAGAATTGATGCCTTTGAGTTGTGGTGTTGGAGAAGAGCACCAAACATCCTATGGACTACCGAAAGAACAAACAACTAAGTCTTGGAGAGAGTGCAGCCAGAGTGCTCTTTGGAGGCAAAGATGTTGAGGATTTGCCTCACCTACTTTGGGCATGTTGCTTGAGGGGCTGTTCCTCAGAGAGGGACACGATGCTCAAAAAGGTAGAGGGTCAGTGAAGGGGAGGAAGCCCCTTGACCAGATGGATTGACACAGTGACTGCCTCTATGGGTTTTAGTGTGTCACAAAGTGTGAGGATGGCTCAGGATAGGACAGCGTTCAGATCTGTTGTTTATAGAGTCATTATGGGTCGTATTTGCTCAATGGCACCTAACACCACCAACACCAACAGTGTACCAATAGTGGTGGGCCCATGTTCCAGAGAAGCAGAGGTCTGCTGCTTCTCATTTGCATATTCTACCCTGTGTCATTGATGTGGGAGAGTTTCTTCATGCTCTAATGGTGGGGTACATACAAGAAATACTAGTCCATGAGTGGACTAGGTGTCAGATTTTTTAGTGCCCACGCTTTCCTTGCCAGGTTAGGCAGTGTCCACCTGAGTGGGTGGAGATAATAAATATCTCCCTTAGAGAAGAAAAACTAGAGGAAATCCCATGAAAATTGGGGATTAGACCTGTATGTCAAACAGAAAATCTGATTTTTTAATTAATCATTTTAATGAAAGTTTATAAGTATTTTGGATTTGCATTTATTAATTGTTGTACTTTTCTCCCTACCCAATCTCCCCCCTCCCAGTTCACTCTTCTCTTTGAAAAGTAAAAGAAAAATTATTTCATTGTTATACAATCCCTCCCCCAAGTCCACTCGACTATGCGGCCTTTGTTTTGAAAAGTAAAAGAAATATTCTTTCATTGTTATACGATTCCTTACCCCAAGTCCACTCAAATATGCAGCCGTCATTCTGGACTCCTGTCATGACAAAAATTGTTACAGAAGTATTAATAAAACCATTTATTTAAAGAATATAGCAAAGATTAGTAATAGGTATTAAGAAGTGAAATGTGTTCTTCGTTTATGTATTCCCTTGAAATTAACCCAGGATAATGAACTGATGTTGTTGTTATTTTTGTTAAGTGCAGTTGAGTCATAGATGAGTCATAGATGACTCCTAGGGACCCTATGAACAAAAGACCTGAAGAGTTGTATAACTGTCATCATTTTTCCACATTCATAGTTTCTGGAGGTGATGCCACTCTTGCTTCCAAGCTTGTTTTATGCGGGGGGAGCTCCACTAAACACTGTCCACCATGGGTAACCATTATCTCATTTGATGCATCAGTGTCACAGGGTTTAGCATCACAACAATCATGAGTTACCTCTGTACAGCAAATGGACAGACCATTGCTGTACCACTAAGAAAGATGTTTGACCAAAAACAATTAAAACCAGGCCTGAGGACCGCAGATTAAAATCACCCACCTTTGGCTTGGGAGCATGAATTTCTATCCACTAGGAACCTTAGGGGTCAGTAAATGTAGGTTAATGAATGAACTGATGAGTAACTTCAATTGCAAGCCTTTATCCTTGCCATGGTCAGTTAAAAGCAAATTCCTTTTTCTTGAAGACGGTGAAGCCAAGTTTCTCCTTAAAGACTAGGATTTTGAATTTTAATCTCATCTTCTCTGGGCTCATGACCAGGAGGGACCAGTCCTTGGAGAAGGACGTCATGCCCAAAAGAATGGAGTAGAAGACCCCGGATGAATGAGATGGACTGACACAGTAACAAGGGTAGTGGGGTAGGTGTGTCAGAGTCAGTGAGACTGGCTCAGGACGGGGCTGGCTTCAAAGCTGTTGTGAGTCACAGGTGACTCGACAACACATGACAACAACAATGACTCATGGCCAATTATTTTATATTAACAATAAAATTATTTAATCAAGAATATAAACAATTATTTAACAGTAAGCACAGTGCTAAGCAGGAAAAGTTTGTATTTTAAAAATATCAATTCTTTCAAATAAATAGACGTTTAATCTAAATCCTAGCTTAACGCTAAAAGTCTTGTATTTGGTTTATTAAGAGTGATGCACTGCAGTCATTCAGGGTACAGATAGATGGTAGAATGAGAGAACGGGGGAAAGTAAATATTTCTAATCTTTATTTTCTTAAGAAAAGAAAGATTCTCACCCCTGGGCTGATTGGCAGCGCTATGATGGGTGGTGAAGATATTGTGATTGTTCACAGTTTTGCTTTGCTTGGATCCACAGTCAACACTCCTGGCACCAGCAGCTAGGAAATTAAAAGACGTATTGTGATGGGAAAGTCTGTGGTTAGAGACCTCTCTAAAGTGCTGAAGTGCAAGGATGTCAGTCTGGAGACTAAGGTGCACCTGATACATACCATGGTCTTTGCAGTCACTTGCTATGCATCAGAGAGCTGGACGATGACTAGAGATGGTAGAAGGAGAATTGATGCCTTTGAGCTGTGGAATTGGAGAAGAGTATTCAGTATATCATGGACTGCTAGGAAAACAAACAGGTTTGTCATGGAGAGGGTGAAGCCAGGCTGCTACTTGGAGGAAAGGATTTGGAAGCTTTATCTGACATACTTTGGACGTGTTGCAAAGAGGACCAGTCCTTGGAGAGGGATATCATGTTTGGGAGAGTGGAGGGACAGCACAGGAGAGGAAAGCCCTCTCTGAGGTGGATTGATTCAGTGATTGGGGTAATAATGGGGGCAGGCATGTTGGAGATGGTGATATTGGCAGAGGATAGGGCAGAGTTTAGGGCTGTTGTACATAGGGTCGCTGTAAGTAGCAGATAACTTGACGGCACGTAACAAAAACAACAACAAAGCAAATAGTAAAATAAAGTTTACTTTCTAGGATTAACTATTCTAATTCATGTAAATAAAGCCTTGAGCACAATGCCTGATTCAGAAAAACACAAGTATTAATTAGCCATTACTAGTTTTTAAATAAAATGATTTTCTGAAAAAATTATTGTACAAGAATAGCAAAGTATTTTTTTTTAATTTGAGTAAGAGGAAGTGGAGGGTGATAACTCAGGAGATTGTCTTCCTAGTCAATAATTATCCATTTACAGAAATTAGAGCAGCGTGGCACAGGGTCTGCAACCAAAAAAAAAAAAAAAAGAATGAAGGTAAGTGTAGAAACTACAGCAGTAACAATTGTGTGTTAGTAGGATTTCAACAGTTTACGTATGAGTCAGCAACAGCTCTATGAAGAGGTGACTGATATTACCCATGTCCTTCAGAAGTGCATGCAGGTGAAATGGCTTACTGAAACTGACCTGTCAGCAGTGCTATTGAACAGGGACAAGTGGATCTAGAACATAGTACTAGGAAGATTTAGGGATTTGTAAAATTGTAAGGTCATGCAAAAAAAAAAAAAAGAAGAAGAAGAAGAAAGAAAGACTCTTGATGCGATGGCTTGACACAGTAGATGCAACCGTGGGCTCTAATGTAGCAGCAGTTGTTAGGATAGTGCAGAACTGGGCAGTTTTTTATCCTGATGTTTGTCTGGTTTGTGTGTGTTGGAACTGATTCTGCATCGCATAGTAACAAGAGCAGAAAGTAGCCAGGAAGGAGCAGTCCTTGGAGAAGGACATCGTGTTTGGAAGGGTCAGGGGATGGCCTGGGAGAGGAAGACCTCAGAGGAGATGGATTGACACAGTAACTGGAGTAACGGGGTTAGGGTGTTGGAGTCAGTGATATGGGCTCAAGATAGGGCAGGGTTCAGAGCTATTGTACGTAGGGTCAATTTGAGTCACAGGTGACTCAACTGCACACAACAACAACAACAACCCTATTTATTTATTTCTCAGCCAGTGGGGTAAATAAATACATCCCTACTCTCTAGCAAACTAATTTCAGACCAAGTGAAAATTTTAATATATGCAGGAGGGGAAGACTGTCTATGATATGGATTGATTTTAGTGACTGGGGTAATCAGAGTGAGTGTGTCAGAGACAGGGGGATTGGCACAGGACAGAGCAGAGTTTAGGGCTGTTGTTCCTAGGGTCACTATGAGTCTCAAGCAACTCGATGGCACACAACAACAACAACTAAAGAAAAATAAGCTTAACAGGAAAATAATCATAGGAAGGACTTTTCACCAAGTTAACCCATTTCCATCAAGTCAAATGTGCCTCATAGTAATTCTACAGAACAGGGACGAGCTGCCCCAAAGGGTTTCCAATGCTAAGTTCTCAGTAAGAAGAATACCACTCCCTTCTCCACATGGAAGGAGGTGGATTCTAACTGAGAGCTCAATCATTGCAGCACCAGGATTCATTTCCAAGAACAGCCAAGTCTCTGGATTCCTTTTCTTTCAAAATGTCTCTGTTGGCATTTGTTAGTTGAGTTCATAGGCTTGGTAAAGGAGGCTTTGGAGGGTGAAATCTGCCCAACCATCCCTGAAAATTGAGAGTCAAGACCCGAGAATAAACAGAGCAGGCAAGGGAGACAAGCCGGTTCAGTTCAATTCAGTTCACGTCAGAACCTGACTGGTGCCATGTGCCGAGTGTTGAGAATACAATGATGAGAAAACAACAGTCAATTCTTTCTGTCATCTTGGCTCTCATTTACAGCCAACTTGGAGACATAGATGATTCTGTAACATGATGTGGTAAGGGCAGTAGTGGGTGTTCAGGATTCTATACATTAGGAAGTTTTAGTACTCTTGGGAGATTATCTGTACATATAAAATATATATCACAGAGAGGATGGATATATATAGAGAGATTACATATCATTTTAAAGCTTCGTCTCACATACTTTGGCCATGTGGCCAGGAGGGACCAGTCCTTGGAGAAGGACATCATGCTTGCAAGGGGGGAGGGACAGTGCAGTAGAGGAAGACCTTGGATGAGATCGAATGGCCTGATAACTGGGGCAATGGGATTAGGTGTGTGGGAGTCATCTCTGGTGACTCAGTGCTAAGAGATTTGTGCTGCCAACCAAAAGGTTGGCATCTTCAGTGGTTTGGATCCACAAGCCACTTTGGAGGTGGTTTCCTCCTGCGTGGTTTACAGCCTCAGAGACCTGCTAGAGAGTCAGTTGAGTCACTTCTGACTTAGTGACAGTGATGTTGAGCTTAATATGTGTGTGAAACTTGGCCCATGAACAAGGACATTTAAGGAAATTTGTTTCTTTTTCATTCTGTTGTTGAACAAATCTGCCTTTAAATAAGCACAGGCGGAATGATACATAAAGCTGACTTGGTGGGACTTCATCTCTCATACTTTGACACAGGGGCTGCAAACATGAGTTTAAGCATACAGAGATTGACTGGGAGGCAGCATCAGGCTGTATCCTGTTTTCAGAGCTGACTCAGCAGCACCTAACAGCCTCAACAGCATCTTGATGACCTTGGGAAAACTCTTTAATATTACAAAGTCTCACTTTACAGTAGCTATAATATAGATACATTAATATTAACCACTTAAAAAGTTTTAAGAAGATACTGCAGTGTTTTCTGTAAAACCATAGCATAATACCTGGAGCCAACCAGAGGGTGGAGTATGGTCGATACATTTTAACCACAATCCAAAAAAAGAAAGAAAAAGAGGAAAGAGGAAGAAAGAAAAGGGTGGAAGGAACTGGAGGGAAAGGATGGTGGGGAGAGGAGGGAGCAGGGAAACCGTTATCCACAGCAGACTGGTTGCCTGAAGTGTATCCATTAGTGAAAAGGTGTGAGGCCATTGCAGTTCTGTCTCAGGTCATTCGGAGCATGACCGTCCCAAGGGAGGACCAGCTTCCTGAAAGACTGCCTGGTTGTTACGATGCAGTTGTTGTTTGGAGCATATGATCCCTTGTAATACACACAAAGCACAGTCATAGACTTTTGCAGTGTGTCATTTTGTGGTGTCATCATTCTTGGTTGTTCAGTGTTAAGATTTGCTGTTCAAAACACTTCTGTATAATCGTTCATAGTAAAAAAAGTATTTTGTTTATGTCAGAACCAGTTTATTGTAGAGTTCTCAGAGCCAGACTCTGTCCCAAGCCAGGGAAGACTTGTATATATGTGTATAAATAGAATATATATTCTATATGGAATATAACATGTGTATTATATGTAATATATATTGTTGTTGTTGTTGTTGTTAGATTTTGGTAGTCGAGCATAACTCATAGTGGCCCAATGCACAAAAGATTGGAACCCTGTTCTACCCTGTGCCATCCTTATTCTTGACACAGAAGAGCAGATTGCAGCACTCACTGTGTCAGTAATCCACCTGATTGAGGGTCTTCCCCTTCTCTGCCCTTGCCAGCATCATGTCCTTCTCCAAGGAATAGCCCCTCCTAGAAACATGCCCAATATGTGAGGTGAAGCCTCATCATTCTTGCCTCCAAAGAGCTATCTAGGTGCACCTTCTCCTAGACATATCTATTTGTTTTCTTGGCCGTCCATGGGGTATTCAGTGCTCTTCTTCAGTACCACAGCTCAAAGGCATTGATTCCTTTGCTGTCATCCTTGTTCATTGTCTATCTCTCTCTCTATTATACATACATATATATCAAGAGAATTGACAAGGAAGACTATGAACAATATGATTCTAAATTGTAAAATAGATATTTTTTTTATGACTAGATAAATGCTGTTGTTTTTATGTTCCATTGAGTAAGGGAATAAGTTCTTTAATGACCCTCCAGTGAGTTTTCAGAGGCAGTAAATCTCAGGGAAGGATACTGCCCATCTTCCTCCCACACAGGCCACCAGAGGTCCCTCCAGATAAGTAAAATGGTACTATTTTTGTTTAAAGGTTGAACATTATTCATTTCTGTAAAATAATAAAAATTTATTTCAAATTACCAACCTTATTATTTTAATGATGATGTGATGATTATTTTTTATACTGCTTAACCTTAATATTTTATAGCTATGAGGCCAAACGTAGGTAATTAGCTCCAGAAAATTTTATTTTACCGTTACTTAAAAGTGAACAGGGATAAATGCACAAACTCAGGGTAAATACATTAGAAGTTCCAGGAATTCTTTCTTCATTTTTGTTTTTTCACCAAGGGAGGAGCCCAGTTTGTTGAAGGGCCATACTAATTATTGATAACCTTCAAATTAGTAAAGTAATAGAAAAGAATATTGGTCATGCATGATTTAAATAATTTAGGAAAGTCATTATCTTTCTATTTTTTATTTCTTTTTTTCTTTTTCTGCTTGTTTATTTACAAAATTCAAGTACATATTTGAATACTTTGAATTTCCATCACCCCCCTACCCATCAAATTGTACAACCCAATGATTAATACACACACACACACACACACACACACACCCCGCACATCCACATCCCTCTGCTTCCAGCCTCTCCCACCCCCCTGGATCCTTATACTCATTCTACAGTAACGGTTTTATACAATATTTACTCTTATGTGACTGAGTTAGTTCATTTCATTATCTTTCTTTTAAAACCTAAATCCCCCTTCTGTTCAATTGATTCTGACAATATCGACAATTTAGGGCAGAGTAGAATGGCTGTGTGGTGTGTCGAAGGCTGTAGTATGTGGGGGCCAACTGCCAGATCTTTCTCCTATGGAGTGGCTGATGCAGTCAACTCCAATTTGTCGGTTAACGTTCAAGTGCTTAGGTTAGCTTAACCCCTTGGCCACTTTACTTCTTTTATGAAATGGTATAAAAATGAATAAAATTCTTGTGTTAAAGTTTTCTGCTACAAGTACTTGCTATGCACTTCTTATTCTACTGGATCAAAACAGAATAAATTTGTGGAAGGAATCATTACAGCCCAAAGTCTATGCATTTATACCAACAGACTCAAATTCATGGCAGTCAAGTTGGAAGCAACGCATAGCTGATCCTCTGGTAGGTTTTCAGAAGCTGTAAATCCTAAGGGAAGTGGTATGCCTTTGAGTAGGAACCCACACTTAGCTAACCCTTCAGGAGGTTTTCAGAGGCAGTCAATCCCTCAGGAGGAGATTGCCCGTATTTATCCCATAGAGCAGCTGATGGATTCGAACAAGGTACCTTTGAATTGGCATCATATACCAAGAAACATGAATTAATGTTTTGTCTAATAGCTTGGCCAATTGGTAGCATCAGTATTGATGGTGAAGAGATTGAGATAGTGAACAGTTTTAGTTTGCTTGGCTCCACAGTCAACACTTTTGGTAACAGCAGCCAGGAAATCAAGAGACAAATTGTATGGGGAAAGTCAGCTGTCAGGGACTTCTCCAGAGTACTGAAGAACAGCAACATCAAGTTGGAGACTAAGGTGTGCCTGATCAAGGCTATAGTCTTCACAATTGCGTGCTATGCATTGGAGAGCTGGACAGTGAATAGGGATAATAGAAAGATAATTTATGCCTTTGAGCTGTGGTGCTGGAGTAGACTGTTGAATATACTACCATGGACCCCTAGGAGAACAAACGAGTTTGTCATGGAGAGGGTGAAACTGGCCTGCTCTTTGGAGTCAAGGATTCTGAAGCTTCATCTGACATACTTTGGGCATGTTGCAAGGAGGGACCAGTCCTTGGAGAGGGACATCATGTATGGGAGAGTGGAGGAACAGCGCAGAAGAGGAAGACCCTTGATGAGATGGATCGATTCAGCGATTGGGGTGGTGGGAGTAAGTATATCAGAGACAGTGAGGTTGGCACAGGACAGAGCAGGGTTTAGGGCTCTTGTACACAGAGTCGCTATGAGTCACAAGCAACTCAAGGACACGTAACAGCAGCAAATTGTATAACACAACTATTAGATATCTGCCATCAATCCTGCTTCTTTGTTACATGTTTTTCCTTGGGAGGAAACGGAAGTCATTTAAAATGTTTATGTATTCATAGGTCTTCTCAGTTGAGTTTGTAGATGACAGAAACCAGTTGTGTTATTTTATGTATGAAGGGGCCACACAGGTGATTATTTGATGTACACTCATGACTCATTTTCTCTGCTCTTAAGTTTTTATAAAAGCAGCAGAATTAAGTATATATTGTCTCAGATATTTATTACACCTATAACAGATATACCACAATAGGATGTCTTGAAATGTATTATTTAACAGTTTAAGAAATTAAGCATCCAAGTTATTGGTGCCAAATTCAAGCTTGTTTAATCTTTGCTGTATAAGCATCCAAACTTATGGTGCCAAATTCCATTGTTTAATCTTTGTTATAACTGAAAAGTAATGGACTAAAAAAAATGGATTAATAAAACACCCTATTCAAATCTATTCCTCATTAGCATAACAAAGACAGTCCCTTGCCAGATGGAATTCTTACTACAGGCAGAGAGGTTAGAATTCCTGACATTTATTTTTGGGTGGTGGCCTTCAAGATAGAACTGACCCGTAACTGACCTTTCTGTGGGGTTTTGTTGTTGTTATTGTGTTGTTATGTACTATTGAGACCTTATGCACAATCTCTGAACCCCAAGGCATTCTCACTGTCTCTGACACACCTACCCTCATTACCCCAGTTACTGTATCAAACCATCTCATCTGGGATCTTCCCCTCCTGCAGTGTACCTTGATCCTTCCAAGCATGATATCCTTTTCCAAAGACTGATACCTACTGGCTACATAACCTAAGTATGTGAAATGGAATCTCAACATCCTTGCCTTCAAGAAGCAGCTTGGTTTTCACCCACTCCAGGACATAATTGTTAGTTGTCTTGGCAGTCCATGGCATGCTCAAAACTTTTCTCCAGAACCACAACTCAAAGTCATCAATTTTTTTTCTGTCATCCTTGTTTTTTGTCTAGCTCTCTGATGTGCAGCAAGAAATTGAGAAGACTATGGCCTGGAGAAGATGCACCTTAGTCTCTAAATGCTCTGGGGAGGTCCATGACGGCAGATTTCCATAAAACAATTTGGTTTTTTATTTCCTGACTGGTGAGGCCAAGAGTGTTGGTTGTGAAACCAAGCTAGCTGAAATTGTTAACAACTTCAATGTATGTCTTCTTCATCTGTCATGGTGCTGCCAGTTGGCACTGTGGTGTCGATCTTTCTTTTCTTGATTTTGAGCTTCAATCCATGTTGCAAACTATAGTCCTTGACCCTGTGCAGCAGACACTTCAAGCCTTCCTCAGTTTCAGCAAGCAAGGTTATGTTGCATAACCCAGGTTGCTGATGAGTTGTCTTCTAATCCTGATGCCACGTTCTTCCTAATAAAGTCCAGCCTCTTGAATGATGTGTTCTGCATGCAGATTGAGAAGATATGGAGACAGGACAAATCCATGACACCCTTCTTTCCCGACTTTGCACCATGCAGTGGGTTTTTAGAGGGAGTGAACCTCATGGCAGGAGATTGCTCATCATTCTTTCCCCGTTAAGAGTAGCTTGTGGATTTAAACCATGTGCTTTTGGAATTGTAGTGTCAGATTCTTAACTTTAATTTTTTAATTTTAGTTTTGCTTTATCCCCCCCCCAGTTCATTTACAAAACTTGAATACAAATTCGAACAAACTCTTTCAATTTCCCTCACACTACCCCCCCCCACCTATTGAATTGTACAACCCAGTGATTAATCTCATCTTCTACCTGCACATCCACATCCCTCTGCTTCTAGCTTCTCTTATCCTTCCTGGATTCCTCGAACTCATTCTACAATGACAGTCTTATACAATATTTATCCTTGTGGAACTGAGTTAGTTCACTCAGCCTAATGCTCTCTAGTCCGTCCCACCCCCCGCCCCCAAGTTAGGTAATCATTTATAAAGTTACTGCTCCCACATACTAAGTCTTATATTTGATTAACAGTGGAATCCAAAACATACACATTGATACATATACATTTTGAAACTGGATATCATTCATAGTATTAATTTGTTGCTATATTTGGAAATTACAATTACCAAGTTGCAAAACCAACACAAAGGCACTCAGTTCAAGTTTACCAGTTCCTTCAAAGAAGAAAGATGGGCAATCTCTTCCCATGCACTGCACAGCCTCTGAAAATCCACCTGGGGCAGGGGTCAGCCATAAGTAGACTCTGACCCAATGGCAATGAATAGTAGTTAGCAGTAGTAGTTGTGTCATTGTAATGTGCCATTGAGCTGCCTACAACTCATAGTGACCCTATGTACAACAGTTCTGTAGCCTGTCCGGTCTTCAGCCAGTCTCACTGACTCTGACACACCAACCCCCATTACCCCAGTTACTGTATCAGTCCATCTCATCTGGGGCCTTCCTCTCCTAAACTGTCCTCCACCCTTCCAAGGATGATGTTCTTCTCCAAGGACCTTTCCCTCCTGGCTACATGTCCAAAGTATGTGAGATGGAGCTTTGAAATCCTTGCCTCCAAGGAGAAACTTGGTTTCACTCTCTTCCAAGGCAGAACTATGTGTTTTCTTGGTGGTTCATGGTATATTCACTACTCCAGCACCACAACTCAAAGGAATCAGTTTTGTTATTCTTAGTCATTATCTAGCTCTCTGATGCATTTAAAGTATTTGCAAAGACCATGGCCTGGATCAGGTGCATCTTAGTCTCTAGACTGACATCATTGCTTCCCAGTACTCTAGAGAGATCCCTGCCAGCCGATTTTCTCAATGCAATTTGTCTGTTGATTTCCTGACTTTTGGTGCCAGGAGTGTTGGTTGTAGTAGTAGCTGTTTATATGAAATGTATTTCAGATGTTTAAAGCAAGGAAATTTATTGCCAAACACGCATAAAGGGACACCTTGGTATTTGTGTCCTATATCTGGCATGACATGTTACTATCTGCCTTTCCAATCCTATTACCTCAGTTGTTTTCACTTTTTTCCTTTATTGATCTATTTATTGATTTGGCTATTAATGAAACTCGACCACTGTGGGAGAAACAGCCAAAAGCAATAAACTTGGCCTCCAGACTAAGTGATTTCACTCAGTGAATATTTACATTCCAAAATCAAGAGGGTGCTTCCGCTCCCTGGAGTACCTTGTCATTCAATGAGTCATTTTAGAGCATCTCTTCTTCAGGACAGATATGTCTTTTGACTGATGCTTATGAGCTGATATAAAATAAAACGATGACCAGGAAAGAAAATGGCTAGAGAAGTTTTCTCTTACTATACTAAGCACATACTGTTCAGGGCAGTGAGAAAGGACGAGTATGGCAGAACCTAAATGGTAATAAGTGATGAGCGGATGTTAGTTACAGAAATGATTTTTTTAAAAAAAATTAATTCCTTATCTTTCATAATAGTAACTGGATTATATTTTAATGAAAGAATACAATTATAAAATAAGAACTATGAAAAATATTATTTGCTGTAAAGATATTATTTTAAACCAGCAAAATAAATATTATACACATGAACTATAATTTGCCCAGCACAAATACAATCACAAGGGTGAACATAGATTGGTTTGAAGATCAGGTTGATACCAGTTTAAAGATTAAGGTGCACCTGATTCAGCCCATGGTCTTTTCAATCACTTGTTATGCATCTGAGAGCTGCACAATGAATAAGTCTGACAAAAGAAGAATTGATGCCTTTGAACTGTGGTAAGGGAGAAGAGCACTGGAAATTCCATGGACTGCCAAATGAACACACAGGTATTTCTTCATCACACATAGTTTGGGCATGTTTGTAGAAGAGGCTGTTCCTTGGAAAGGGACATCATACTTGGAAAAGTGGAGGGTCAGTGAAAGAGAAGAAGACCTTCCACTAGATGGACTGACATGGTGACTGCAGTGGGCTCAAGTGTGTGAGAAATGATGAGGGTGGCAGAGGATAGGGCAGGCTTCAGTTCTGTTGTTGATGGGGTTGCTATCTCCCATATGGATCCCCTGTGTGGAGTTACATGGGACTCCACAGCACTTAACAACTATTTGACTGCTTATGTACTTCCTCTTCTGCTATAAATTAACTTGGACATAAGTACTAGAGGGGCTAGGTAGGACCACAGGGCAGGGAGACAGATGGATGCAGGTAGCTGAGTCTATACTTCATAGGAAGTGGCAGCGTATTTATAGATATTACCATCTTGTGTACCAGTAAGTAGATTCAGACACTTAGAGTCTCCATGTGCTATATAATATTTTTGAATGATCTTCTGCTAAATTTTACTTGAGCATGATCTTGATATTCAACAATTTCTAGTTTCTCATGAATGACTTTTTTTGGGGAATAGGCACAGATAATGCATGGCTGGCCAGCTAGCTGTCATCCCAATTTATTGACATGCTTCCAGTGTTTCATCCATTTGTTGAGACATCTCAATTAGTACTTTGCCAATTCCTGCCTGTAAATGTGTATCCAGGGTTCTATTCAAACAACTTCAGCTTCATCTCTCCCCCCTCCCCTGTGTCTCATAGGAAACACTTGGGTTTCATCTTTCTTTCTTTCCCCCCTGTGTGAATAATGCACTCAATATAGAGACAGTACTTTGAGTGTTTTCCCTTTGAATTTCTGTACCTGTGATCATCATTGCTGCAGTGGCCAGGACAGCTGTTTGCAGTCAGTCTTTCTTTATCACATCATTGATTGTAAGAGTTGACTAGGCTCAGTGTTCCTTTAGAAGAACAGACAAGAAAAAAATAATTTAATTATTCAGACAAGGTTTTCACTCCACAGTGCCTGAGTTAAACAACAATAAGAAAACTCAAACTAAGAAAACCACTGCCTTTGAGTTGACTCTGGTTAATACCAACTCTCTACATGTCTAAGCCCCGTAAGGTTTCCAAGAGCTGGTTTTTCTTTTAATAAATTGACATCTGTGTCTCTTCTGTGCCTCTTTGTGTCATCTGTGATGGATTGTTCAGGAGTTCCGTCCTAAGACCTGTCTCCCAAGGAGCCTGTGGATGGATTCGATCTTTGAATCCTTTCCATTCATAGCTGAGGGTGTTGCCTGTTTGCAACATTAACTCTGCGGCTGACTGCACAGAGTTAGTCCTGACTCCCACATCAGGGTTTTGAGGTTGAAAACCTTAATAGGAGGAGCCTGCCTGTGTGTCTCTCTCTCACGGAGCCTTTGGTCTGTTTGATGTGTGGCTTTTGGTCAGCTGTGTAACATGTAAGAAGCTCTGGTGGCCTAGTGGAAAGAAAGTGCCCTTCAGTCTCAAAGGAATGAGATTTGAATCCACTAGGTGCTCCATGGGAGAAGGATGAGCAATATCCTCCGTGTATTTTACTGCATCTGAAAACCCACTGGGGCGTCAGCTAAGATTTGGTTCCTACTCTATGGTAAACAACAATGTAGCATGGTAGAGATTACACCGCCAGAGCACCTTAACTCAAATATGCTGTTGTGGTTGTGTTCCACTGAGACAGAACCGACCCACAGCTGTCCTTGCAGTGGGTTTTCAGAAGCAGTAAATTTCACAGGAGAAGAGTGCCCATCTTTTCCCTACATGACAGCAGGTGGATTCAGACCACGTACTTTTAGATTACGTCAAAGTCACCAGAGACCCCTTAACTCAAATATATTGTTAAGTAATTGCTCACAGAGAGGTGTCTTAATGCATCCAGCACCTGGTGCAGTGTTTATATATATATATATAACCTGTTCTTTAAATGTGTTTAAGTGTCAAGCTAGACCCATGGCTGTTAAGGTGGTTCTGCCTCATGGGAAACCCATGTGTTACAGAGAGGAATTATTCCCTAGGGCATTTGTGGCTGTAATTTTTAAGGAAAGAAATTGGTGGAACAATGTACTGTTAGATCAGTGTTTTTACTGTTGTTGTGTGCCATCAAGTTGGAGTCGACCCATAGCTGACTCTCCAGTGGGTTTTCAAACACAGTTAATCACCAGGAGGAGATTGCCCATCCTTCTGCGGAGCAGCTGGTGGATTTGAACCACATGCCTTTGTGATTGCAAAGCAGCTTCTTACCACTAGGCCACCAGAGCTCCCTGATAGGTTGGTAGTTGAGTATAAACTGTGCTACTAGGGGTTTTGTGTTAAGTGTAGCCATTTGTTTTATGCTTGGGGATGTCTGAGGCATTTAATGTTTGCAGGTCTTCACAGCACTACCCAGGTTATGAGTGGACAACTTGGAATCCAGATTCATGTGAATCCAAATCTTGTCAACTTCATCATTTGTTCTAGTCTTTGGCCTAGGGGGTAAGGAGTTGGGCCCTCAACCCAAAAGCAGGTAGTTCAAATCCACCAGCTGCTTCTCAGGAGAAAGATGGGCAATTTCCTTTGCAATTTGCAGGCAATGAAAATCATCTAGAGGTTGAACTATGAGTCATTTCTGATTCCATGGCGATGTGCTTGAGTTTTTTGAAAATGATATTTTTACATTGTGTGTTCTTAAATCATTTGATTCATAGTGACACTTAGGTCCTTGTCCCCTGCTTTTTCCAAGGAGATATTTACAGAAGCAGACTGTCTGCTAGTGTTTGAACTGCAGACCTTTTGATGAGTTTCTTGGCCCTAAATCACTGTGCCACTAGGGTACCACTGTTGTTGTGTACCATCAACCCACAGTGGACCTGCCAGTGGAGTTTCAAAGGCAGCTAATCACGTGGGAAGAGATTCTCCATCTTTTCCCCCATGAGAACAGCTTGTGGATTTGAACTATATGCCTATGGGTTGGCAGCGCAAGTCTCTCCCACCAAGACACCAGAGCTCCGTAGGGTTGTTGTTATTGGGTGCCATTGAGCCAAAGATGCACTACTTATAGCCACCTTATGATCAACAGGCCTGGGCTCTGACCTCCCCCATGCCACCCTTATCACCTCTGACACTCTCGAAGCCAGTGAAGTCACTGTGTCTGTCCATCTTGTTGAGGGCCTGCCTCTCTTGTGCTGCCCCTCCAAGCATGAGCTCCTCTTCCAAGGAATAGCTTCTCCTAGCAATGTGTCCAAAGTACGAGAGACCACACTTTGCCATCGTTGCTTGCTTTCCAAGGAGTCAGTATCTACTCATGGCTGACATTCCAGTGGTTTTCCAAAGACTGTAAATTGCACACGCAAATAAACACACATACACAGCCCTATATCTTGTTATTGTGTACCATCGAGTCATAGCTGATCCTCGGGTGGGCTTTCAGAGGCAGTTAATTGCATAGGAGGAGACTGCCCATCCTTCTCCAATGGAGAAGCTGGTGGATTTGAACCACATATGTGCACTGGGGATTGCAACACAGCTTCGTGCCACTAGTTCACCAGAGCTCCCTATGTTACTAATTGATACTACTAGTACTAGAACTAGTACTACTACTACTACTGATAATAATAAAGCTTAGCCAGAGTTTGTAATGTGTCAGGCTGTTAACTGTGAGGTTGGTGGTTTGAGAATCGAGCAGGCTTTTCCTATCTTTATAGCCCCGACTGGCTGATTGAGAGTTGCTATGAGTCAGGAGTGACAGGGAGGCTTCCTTGCTTTGATTGCTACTCATGTATGTTGTAATCGTGGTTTTGGTCAAACATTCTTCTAAGTGGCATAGCACTGGTCTGTCTGTCTGCTGTACAGAGGTAACTCGTGGTTGCTGTGATGCTGAACACTGTGACACTGATGCATCCAATGTGATAATGGTTAGCCATGATGGACAGTGTTTGGCGGAGCTCCCCGATTAAAACAAGCTTGGAAGCAGGAGTGGCATCCACTTCCGAAAGAGCTTGCCTCCAGAAACTCTATGAACTTGGAGAAATGATGAAAGTTATACAAATGTTCAGGTCTTTCGTTCATAGGGTTGCTATGAGTCATCTATGACTTGATCACATTTAACAACAACAACATTGCTCCAAGAACTCAAGCCTGGCTCACAGCACCCTGAGAGGACCTGGTGGAACTTCCCCTCAGAAACAGTCAGTCAGTCTTCCCCACCTGGAGTAGCTGGGGGGGTGAAACCCCTGTCCCTTCGGTTATCAGCAATAGCTTTGACCATTGTTCCACCGGAGGTCTGTGTATCAGATGTCAGGCAGCCACCCTAAGGAATTATGAATCGCTGGGAAATGTTTGCTGTTTCTTGAATCTGTCCACACCATGGCGATTCTATTCATTAAGTGAACCTTAAATAACCCTTAATATAATTAGTGTTGAAAGAGACAGTCTGTGCCTCCATATAATTTATGTGCATAGTAAAGTAACCGTTGACATTGAATTACTTATGTTTTTTCCCCCCTATTTTGCAGTTGTTCCCAAGAGTCGCCTGTCTAATGATTTCCCTCCCTCCCTGCATTACATACTCAGGAAAGAGTTGTATTGGGAAAGCAGTTATATAATGGAAAGAAAGTGTGTGCTGTTTTCATTTGATTTCTGGGTGAGGGTGAATTTCCTTTCCAGTCTAAACTTCATTGGCCCTTTGTTCCTGCCACGGGGCCAGCGGGATTCCTCTCACCTGGTTTTGGGTTTTCAGAATTCCAGCTCTGAGTGTCTACTTGGACACTGATGTTTCCACTCAGATTTCCGTTGTGAAGGCCTCACTAACTCACTACCACTGAGTGGGTTCTGACTCCCACTGGGATCCACTGGGATTGCAAGCTTGTATACCACAGTGGGAGGAGACCTCAAAGCTCCTCAGAAGTTTGAATTGCCTGGGGCATGTAGCCTTCAGATTAACAGCACAATTTGACAAGGATTCACCATCAGAGAAGTATATGTGAAGAATTAGAATTTTCCTTCTGTGGAAGGCAAGATATATTACAGAATCAGGCTGTTAGCTGCTGTCAAGCTGAACAGTGCTATCTGCTACTCAGAAAACCCACCAGAGGGACAACTGTGAGCATGTCTACTCCTGCACCAGATCAGTTACCTGTCGAACCACTGAGACTCGTAGAATTAAAAAAAAAAAATTATCATTGATTTTAATGAAAATTTACAGAGATTTTGACTTTTCATTCATTCATTGTTGCACTTCTCTCCCTGCCCACCCCTCCCCTCCAGTTCGTTCTTCTCTTTGAAAAGTAAAAGAAAAACTCTAATTATTACACAATCCCTCCCCCCAAGTCCACCTTACTATGCAGCCTTCATTCTGGACTCCTGTCATGATAATAACACTTACTCATGTACCTTTTAAACAGTTCTCTCTCTCATCTGTTTCAATTCAGTATATATAATTTATCCCATCTTTCTTAATCTCCCCTCCCCCCGCCCCAATGTCAGTCCCATTTTACAACAGTAGCACTATGCAGAATTTGTCCTTTTGTGACTGGGATATTTCACTCAGCATAGTGTCCTCCAGGATCACTCATTTTGAATAATATTTCATGAGTTCCTTGTTTTCCAATGCAGCGTAGTATTCCATTATGTGACTATACCACAGCTTCTCTATCCATTCGTTTATTGATGGGCACTTAGGTTGTTTCCAACTCTTTGCTATTGTGAACAAGGCCACGATAAACATGGGTGTGCATATATTTGTTTGAGTGGTGGTTATGTATGGTTTCTTTGATGTATATCCCAAGTAGTGGAATTGCTGGGTCAGATGGTATTTCTATTTGCAACAAACACATGAAGAAATGTTCCAAATCCCTAGCTCTAAGCGAGATGCAAATCAAAGCAATTATATCATCTCACCCCAGTCAGAAGAGCAAAATTTAACAGAACAGCTAACATGAAATGCTGGCAAGGTTGTGGAGAAACTGGAACCTTTATTCACTGTTGGTGGGAGTGTAAGATGGTGCAGCCACTATGAGAAGCTGTATGGCACTTTCTCAAAAAGTTGCAGATAGAGACTCATAGGATTTTTATGGCTTATTTTTGGAAGGGAATTTGCCATCTGTGTTATTCTCAGTCTAAAAGCTCCGTGGAAAAACCTTCAGGGAGAGATGGGGAGTGGCTGCACCTGAGGGGCATTGACCTCAAATACAAGCTGGATCTCCCCAGTGGAAAGCGAGAACGCCGCCCTGGCATCACCAGTACCTTCGTGCTGTGGTACAGCCAATAACTAATCCAGAGTTCTGTTCACGGCTTCTCACATTCGAGGAATCCCATTTCCTTCTCTTGTTCTAGAGTGTTCCCTTGAGCTCTAGATCTGTTTCCTGGAGAAATTAATTCACTGTCATTACTAATCAATAGAACAACAGACTCTCAGTGCTCTCGTTTCAGGCACTTCAATATTAGACCAAGGATTCTTTCTTACTTTACTACAGTAAATAAATTGTCCTAATCCATGACAATTTAAATATTGATATTTAGGATTTCTTTTTCCCCCTAGTTTGGTTAAATCTTCCATCAACGCTGAAAAGAAGTATTTTGTAGAAAGCTAGGCGACAGGACATGTCAATGAGAAATATCTGAATCAGTGGTTCTCTTCTAGAGACAGTTGAGTCCTCCAGGGGACACATAGCAATGTTTGGAAATATTTTTGATTGTCATAATGGGAGAATATTAAAAAAAATAATGGGAGAATATCACAATGACCTAGTGATTAGAGGCTAGTGATTAGAGAGGCTCCTGAAATCCTACCCTGCAGACGTAGGTAGTAGGTAGGTAATACCCTGTAGTAGAAGGGAGCCAGTCTAAAATAATACTAGTGTCCACAGTAAGAAGCTTATCTAAGTTTTGGGGGTTTTGGGGTTTTTTTTTGTTATCTTTCTTTCTTTTTAATAAGAGTTTATGAAGAACTTGAATTTTCATTCATTCATTGTTGCACATTTTCATCCCTGCCTCCCTCCCTCCAAGTTCACTTTTTTCCTTGGGAAAAAAAGTTCTTTTGTTGTTATACAGTCATCCTTCCCCCGCCCCCCTATCACTTTACTATGCAGCTCTTATTCTGGACTCTTGTCATACCCATAATACCTAATCATATCTATTTCTAGTAGCAAAGAGTTAGAAATGAACCAAGTGACCATCAATAGATGAGTGACCCAAAAAATGGATCCAGTGACACAATGCTGTATTATGCATCAGCGAACTATGATCAAGAGTTTGTGAAATGCTGCACAGCATAGATGAATCTAGAACAGAACGTGCTGTGTAACATAAAAAAAAATAATGTAAATAAATGTGAAAAGATTCATACAAAAAAAAAACCAACACAAACATAAGCAAGAGATTGTCCATTTCTTCCGAGGCTTTCTACCTTCCAGAGAGCCCTTGGTGGATTTGAACCTCTAGAGAAACATGGCTTTTTGTTTCTTCTTTTTGTTGTAACTGTTCACTTGGGAGTTTTTATTCCCCCACTTCCCAGCCTCATTAACCCTTCAAGTCTGGTTCTATTTATGTGTAAACTTTTCCTTAGTGTTTTATAGTAGTGATTTTACACCATAATTAAACTTATCTAAGTTTTTGCTCTTCAAAGTCCTATCTTCCAATGAGCGCTTCAACCTCTAAGAGCTTGCTAACAGCTCACTTATAACCCAGCCCCCCAGATCAGAATGTGCATTGCAACAAGATTCCAAGCATAGTTGAGGTGACTGGAACCTTGTCATTGGAAATTCCAGTTATTTTCCCCCAGACTAATGTCAGTGCTCCTTGATATTTATTGTTATTCTTTTCAAAAATTAAAGTAGAGTGAAGGCATAAGGGAAATATTGGTAAACATAATTAAAGCACACACACAAAAGTATTGCTCATTTTTTAGAGGAACATAATTCTCTCCCAGAAAAGCCTGGAGAGTGAGAATTCAGTCTGAAAACAAAGGCAGTCTGGAATCCCAGTCAGAGAGGCTCAGTATTCGGATCTTAGAATCCTGTGAGTTGGGCTGTTCACCAAAAGGTGATTGTTAAAAGGTGCTGTCGAGTTAAGTTGGAGCTCAGCAGCCAACCTGAAAGAAATGAACAAGGTAATGTAGCACCTTAAGGATAAACAGCCTCTGACACCCACTGACGCTGCCCTGGGTTAGAACGGAGTTGAGGCTGAGAGACTATATTTGAGCATAAACATAGGCTGTCCATCTCCAGAGAGATCCCTAGTAACAGGAAAACCATTGTCTTCCTGTTGTGACTCATCTCAATTTCTAAGAATAAATGTTCAAAACTTTAATAAAAGCGCAACTAATCCATTTAACCGAAACAGAGAAGCTATTAAGTTTTCTTATTAAAATCAAAGACTTTGGAGACAAGGTGTTTCCCTTCCATTTTCCCAATGACTTGTTACAAGGTATTACTTTTCTTAAATAGATTGATTCTGTATCCAGTTTAAATGATTCCTCTTGTCCTCCTGTCTCCAGTCATAATATGAAGTTTCAGAGTCTGTATTCTCCAAGTCTTTCCCCTGTTACAAAATGATAGATGCAGTAATATAGTAGACTACAAATGGAGAAAGGAAAAAACAAATGATGTTTGAAAAGGGGAATTATAAATAACAGTAACAGTTTATAAAATTCTGTTTGTAAGCAGTTTGATTTGGGGAGTGGAATGAAGGGCAGCTTTTAAAAGAATGTTGTTTAATGATACTTTCATAGCTCACCACCTCTGGTGACCTTTTGGTTAGAAGCTGAGCTGAAATTCCAAAGCCATGTAGTTCAAATCCATCAGCTGCTCCACTGTAGAAGAATAGACAGTCTCTTCCTGTGAAATTAACTGCCTCTGAAAACCCACTGGTGGGTCAGCTGTGGGTCAGTTCTGACTCAGTGATACACAATAACAAGAGCAATGTGTCATCAATTTTCAAAATATCATTTCTGTATCCATTTTTGTAGATTTATATTTATAAATTTCACTTGTAGAATGGAGAATTTGTGTGTTATGTTGTTTTGCAGTTAAAGCACTGGAATTTTATGCTAAGAGATTTTGTTAAGGAAGAAGCAATTCAAATGACAGTAATGTTGTCTTAGACAATCTTGCCTTCGAGATAATGGAAGGGAGTAGAGAGGAAAGACTTAATGCAAAATGTCAGTTTGAATATTTACAGGCTTTTGATTTGAGTAAAAGATGACTTCTCACTGTTCATTTCATCTTCTTTTATTCAAATCAGCTGTTCAGGAAGATAGTCTTGGGGTATGTGTTGAATCTCTGAGCTATATATGCTAGTAGACGTCAGCAAGACCTCAGTTTACTAGAAATCTATTGTTGTTTGTTGTGTCATCGAGTCACCTGAGACCTATAGTGACAACAGCTCTGAAACCTGCCCTGTCCTGAGCTGCTCTCACTAATTCAGACACACCAACCCCTGTTGCCCCAGTTACTGTATCAATCCATCTCATCCGAGGTCTTCCTCTCTTGCGCTGTCCATCCCTCCACTCTTCCGAGCATGATGTCCTTCTCCAGGAACTGGTGTCTCCTGTCCACATGCCCAAAGAATGTGAGAAAATTTTCAAAATTCTAGCCCCCAAGAAGAACTCGATATCACCCTTTCCAAGACAGACCTATTAGTTTCAAGACTCTTCTCCAGCACCACAACTCAAAGGCATTAGTCATTTAAGTATTCAGTGGGGATTTAGAAGTCAAAAGTTCCTAAGTAAACATTTCCCAGGGCTGTGATGGTATTGTAAAGGTTTAGGTTTGCTTTGAAAACTTTACTGTTGTCCAGGAAAAGCTAGTGTCTTGTTCCTCAGGGATTGCCATGTGTTTGGTGTTATAACTCCTTTTTCTCCTGGCTGCTTTTTTCCTTTCCTTTTTCTGCATTTTACTATTATTTATTTCTATTGCAGTCTGCCTCTGCCTTGGAAGGTAGAAAAATAAATTCTAAATGCATAAAATCCTGTGTGAAAAATTGCCTCTGACTTCCCAACGGAAGGTCATTGCGTAATATTGATGCGGTCTCTGCTCCTCTTCTTCATGCTCCATTCAACACCAGTGCACAAGTCTTAAGCTCGCTCCCTGCACTCATTGATAAATAGATCTGTTCCCAGTGGCTGCACACCAGCTGGTTGCCAAGATGACACACTTTATAATGTTTAGGAAGTGTCTTTGAGATACGCACATTGGATTTGATTCCCTTTGATTAACAGTGCACTGCTTTTTTTTTTCCGGCTGTGAAGGTAACACATCAAATCGCACCAAAGAATTGGAAACAATTGAAAGCATTAGCGAGGTGCACAAAAGACAGCCTTCGCTCTTTTTAAATTTATTTATTTTACTCTGATTTATTTACAAAGTTTGAATACATTGTTTTTTTACAAAACAATAGATCCTTCCTGTTGAAATGTGCAACCCTATGGTTAACACCCTATCCTCCATTCTTACCCCTTTATTTCCACCACCACCCCTTGGATCTTCATACTCATTCTATACTAATGGTGTTATACAGTATTTGTCCTTGTAGGACTGAGTTAGTTCACTCAGCATAATGGCTCTCCAGTCCCTCCCAGGTTAGGTAGTTATTTACAAAATCATTGCTCCTGTGTGCTGTGTAGTATTCCATTGTGTGAATGTACCACAACTTTTCAATCCATTCATTTGTGGATGAACATCTGAGCTGTTTCCATGTTCTTGTGATGGTGAATACTGCTGCTGTGAACACTGGTGTACAAGTTTCTGTTTGAGCTTCAGTTTTCATTTTCTTGAGGTATATACCAAGCAGTGGAATAGCTGGGTCGTATGAAATTTCTCTGTTCAGCTTTTTGAGGCAGCACCAAACTGCCTTCCAGAGGTTGTACCATTGTACAATCTCACCAGCAATGTAGAAGAATTCCTATAAGACAGCCTTAACTCTGAATTGCCCTGTTAGTAGTGTATGTAAGCTGCTAGTACCAACATTCCTATCCCAATATGATATTTCCCTTCTAGTAAATGCTGATTTTTTTCTAATTACCAAAGACAAAAAGACTCTTTTTGTCACAGATCTGGATGGATAGAACAAAGCATTATGTTCCTTTAAAAGTTTCATAGATATTTTATTCCTAAACTGGAGGAATATTTTATCCCTCAGTTGGACCAAATGCTGGCATTTCCAGATACAGGTACTGAGAGCATTGTTTAAAGACAAACATTGATTTTAGGTTGAGGTTTGAGATTGGCAGTAGAGAGAACTACAGATTCTTTCATATAGTTGTTGCTGTTTGATGTCAAGTCAGTTCTAATGCTTAGACCAGTGTGACAGATTATAACTCCTCTGTGGGATTCGCTATGCTGTGACCTTTATGGAAGGATCTCTGGTGGTATAGTGCTTTGTGTGTAGGATCCAATGATGGGTTAGTTCCAATCACCCAGCCCAAAGACGGATACAGCCTCCTCCTTAAAAAATGTATGGTCTTAGAGACTCAATAGAAGGTCACCAGGAATTATAGTTCACTTGGCATAAGTAGGTTTGGTTTGGGGTATCTTTGTTGTGCTGTTGAATTGTGCATAACTCCTAGGGACCCTATGAACAAAAGGTATGAATCCTGTTCTATAACTATCTTTAGGGGAGCAAATTGTCAAGTCTTTTCATCCACAGAGCTCTTAACTGGTTTAGAACTTCCAACCTATCATTTAGCTACTAGACACTTAACCATTGTTCCTTTAGGGCTCTTTAGCCAACTTAGAAACAGGTTGAATATGTTGTTGAATTGTACAGACTTCCAATGGAAGTATAGTATACGAACTACAGAGATTGTGTCTCAGAGATTCATGTTGGTGCTCGTTTAAGGGGACAGGTTTTCTTATTTTATTTCCTCCCTTCTACACCTTTTTAAAAGGTCCTTAAAAAAATAGAAAGATTCTTACCGTACAATCACTCTGAAAGGGAGTTTGGCATTTCTACAAAAAGCTAAACATAGACATCCCATATGACTCAGCTATTTCATTACTAGGAATATACTCCAAGGAAATTAGAACTAAGGCACAAATGGAGGTTTGCACACCTGTGTTCATGGCAACACTATTCACAATAGAAAGAATCTGGAAACAGCCCAAATGCTCATCAACAAATAAATGGATTGAAAAATTGTGGTACATTCACAGAATGGACTATTATGCAGCACTCAGGAGCAAGTACTGTATAACATGGTAGAGTCTAGAGAGCATTGTGTTGAGTGAATTAATTCACTTGCATCAGAACAAAGACTGCATAAGACCATTACTGTAAAATTAGAAGGGTGACTAGTAAGATGCACATGAATTCCTAAAGGGGGGAAGGAAATGTGGGAACATAAAAAAGGGTTAGGATAGAAATCACTAGGATAACAGAATATAGTAAGTGGATTAGAGGGAGGGGGAAGGAATAGGAAAAATTCAATGGGGACTTGGAAAGTTAGTGTGATAATAGATGGGATACATTGTATAGTAATGATTGTATGAAACACAATGCCAATGATTGTAAGGGATTGTAAGGAATACAGGGTATAGGATTAAAACACAATGTAAATAAATTATTGTCTGAGAATTTTAATTTTAATACAATTTTAAAAAGTAAACAAAAATAAAAGGTCATTGCTTGTAGAAAGCTTGACTGCTAATTGAGGTTAATTGTTTAAGCCCTCCCAGTAATACTGTGAAACATAAACCTGGAAGTCTGCTTCTGTTAAGATTAAAGCCAAGAAAACTCAATGCGACCAGTCCTCTTCTGCAACACATGGAACTGCGTGAGTCAGCATCATGTCATCATCAACTAATGGCATCAGAAACGACCCCATTAATGGAGATTATTGAATCATAAAGGAGTAGCTAGTTTTGACAAACACATTTCATGTGGAAAGGAAAATCCACACCAGACGAAGTGCCTCTCACAACAGGAAGGAAATAATACCTCTTCCTTGTTTCACACAGTCCGCCATAATAAACTTGCCACCAAGTGGATCAGAGAAATATTTCCGTCTCGAGGACTCATGGTGGGCCTCTGCCACTGTCAGATTGGTCATTAAGCAGTGGCTGTAGGCAAGTTGGCTTTACTGAGTAGAAGTCCATGTCTCTGAGCACATGCATAATCTCCATCCCTACCCTCCATGGCCACTGCGGTCATGAGCCCGTTGCACTGTGACAGGGATGCTGAGGAACGGTGGTGACTGATTTCTGGAGAACGATTCATCCTTCCCACTTGAGAGGGACATGACGCTTAGAAAGGTAGAGACTTGGCAAAGGAGAAGGAAGACCCTGGACCAGGTGAGTTGACACAGTTATGCCACAATGGACTCTCATGTGTCAGGAAGTGTGAAGACAGCACAGGACAGGACAGGGTTTAGATCTGAAGTTCATGGGGTCACTATATGGGTCCTCCTTGACGCAACAACACCTAACAACCCACCTGATTGCTAAAATTGTCATCTTCTGAGATCACTCTTTGGTGAGTGTTCACATGAAACACAACTATTTTTCACTTCTTTGACCCATTCAGAGGGGTCTGTACATGGGCCTTCTTCCCTATCAATTTTCCAATCATGTTCCTTCCAGATCTCTGAGGATCCAGCCAGACCATTGGCTGTAGCCCATGAATATATACACAATCCCGAATCTGGAGATTTTTTTTTCCCTTGAGCAAGATGTACCATAGATGCACTGCTTGGACCTCTTCCCACTGAGAGAATTCCTCTTTTCCTGCTGTCTTTAAGGAAGGTCCAAAAAAACCTACAGTGTTGCTACCACCTATTTTAAATGATGCCTACATGTTGCAGAAAACCACCTATAAACTAGGCATTAGGTTTCTCTCCCTCTGTCAACTAATTTTGTAGGTCAGATAGCACACAATTCTTGACAAGGATCTCAGGACTGGTAGTGAACTGGTGGCCATGGTTCAGTGTTTGATCTCTACTAAGGTCCAGTAGCAAGGCCAAAGTTTTTACCTCAAAAGAAAACTAGTTCTCAGTAGAGAATGGCAAGGCTTTGCTCCAAAATCTAATGGTCTGTGCTGTGATTCATCAGCGGTGTCCTGCCAAATACTTCAAACAGCATCTCTGTCGGCCACTGACACTTGGAGCACCATTGGCTCAACCGGACCATATGGCCCAAGTGTCAGAGCATCTTGCACAGGAGGCCTGAACCTGTTGCAGAGACATCTCTTGTTGTGGGCCCCCATCAAAATGAACAGCTTGTAAAATCACTTAGTAGATCTTATAGCACACTCAAATGAGAATTGTGTTCCTTCTCAAATTCAGAGGTCCAACAGGCATTGTATCTCCATGTTAACTGTGAAAGGGGCCAGATGCAATAACTTCTCCTTCACTTTATTTATTCCCGCCACCTCACTTTAAAAGGAGTAACTCAACATGACACATGAAAAGGAATCCCTAGAAATTTCACTTTCATGGTGGTTATGTGATATCAAGTCTCCTGAAACTTATAGCAACACTACATACAGCAGCTCTGAAGCCTGCCCTGTCCTGAGCCAGTCTTGCTGGCTGTGACACATCTACTCCCATTGCTCCAGTTACCGTGTCAATCCATCTAGTCTTGGTCGTCTTCTCCTGGCTGTCCCTCTACCCTTCTGAGCTTGATTTCCTTATCCAGGATTGGCCTCTCCTGGCCATGTCTTCAAAGCATGTGTGATGGAGTTTTGAAATCCTTGCCTCCAAGGAGAAACTTGGTTTCACCCTCTCCAAGAGAGACCTATTTGTTTTCTTGGCAGTCCATGGTGTGTCTACAACTCAAAGCCATCAGTTCTTCTGTCATCCTTAGTGACGGTCCAACTCTCTGGTGCATAGCAAATTATTGTGAAGACCGTGGCCTGGATCAGGTGCTCCATAGTCACTAGACTGACACTATTACTCTTTATCATTTTAGAGAGGTCCCTGACAGCAGTCTTTCCCAGTGCAATTTTGCCTTTTGATTTATCAGCATTGCTCCTGGTTTGAGTATATGTTTTGCATGAGCACAATTGAGTGTTTTGAGATTCCATTCTCTTTAAGCTTATCTACAGTTTGTTATGATTCATATAGTCAAATGCATTTGCATAGTCCATTAAACATAGATACACATTCCTGTGGTACTCTCTGCTTTCAGCCAAGATCCATTTGAATTGGCTATAATGTCTCTTGTGTCATGGCCTCTTCTAAATCCAGATTGTATTTCTGATAGTTCTCTGTCAAGGTACTGTTCCAGTTGTTTTTGGATAGTCTTCGGCAGGATTTTGCTTGACTGTAATGGTAGTGATATTTATTGTATCATTTCCATACTCTCTTAGGTCACCATTTTTTTTTAACAGGAATAAATACGGATTTCTTCCAGTCAGTTGGACAGGTAGTTGTCCTCCAGATTTCTTGGTACGACATGATGAACATGTCCAGGGCAGTATCTGTTTGTTGAAACATGTTAATTGAAACATGTTAACTGGTATTTCACCAATTCTTGGGCTTTGTTTTTTGCCAAGTTGGATGGATTCATTCCCCACCCTCTCTAGCATACAAATGATTTACTGGTAAGTCTGAATTTATTGATACTTCTTTTTTATTGGGTCCTAGCAGCACAGTGTCATCAGTGCAGTCAACATGATGTCTTATGGAAGAAAAAAAAATAATCAAGGTCTTTAGGGAGTAAATTATGACATAGTGCTGGACAGTTCATGAACCCTTGAGGTATGACAGAGCAGATGTATTTCTGACTTTACCAGCTCAGGACTAAAAATGGCTTCCTGAGATTCTTTTAAACTGGTTTGGAGTAAAAACATCAGTTTTAACATCTACATACCAAAAACACAAACAAAAAAACAACAAACAAACAAACCAACCCACATTGCTATTAAATTATAAGCAACTTATTGACCTTTCATTGCATTTCTAAGGCAGGATATAGCATGGGAGGAGATTGCCCATCTTTCTCCCATAGAGCCGCTGGTAGGTTAAAACTGCCAGACAAGCATGGTTTGAGGATTAGCAGCACAACTCCCTATGGGCTAAGCTATTAGGTACCAGGAAATGTATATCTTCACACTGATAATAAAACCACATTTGGAATAGGCAGTTTTAACCAACTCATACCTGACCGTTCTGCGGATTTTCAGAAACAGTTAATTGTACAAGAGGAGATTGCCCATCTTTCTCTCATGGAGCAGCTGGTGGCCTCAAACTGTGTGCCTTCAGGATTGTAATGTAGCTCCTTGCCACTAGGCCACCACACACACACACACACACACACACACATACACACACACACAAACACACACCACCCCTTTTCTTCTTCCAGTTCAAATCCACTGTTGTTCATAAGACATACTATTGTTGTTGTTGTTACAAGTCATACTGAACAGCACATAACAACAAAAAAGTTGGTTGGTGTTGGGGATTTTAAAAATTGTTATTGTGATTTTCCTGGGATCTTTAGCGACCTAGTAGTAAGAAGCTGTGCTGCAGTTCAAAAACATACAGTTGGAATACATTAGGTGCCCCATGGGAGAAGGATCAACAGTCTCCTCCCATACGATTCACTGCCTCTGAAGTCCTGCTGGAGAGTCAGTGAAGAGTCAGTTCCTACTTGATAGGAAACAAAAACAACTTTGTAATTGTTCAATTCTAGCATTTAAATATCTTCATTTTTCTATAATTTCTATTTATTGATTGATATATTTGCTGAGACACTATCATCTTGTTGATATCCTTAATTATGCAAACATAATTTCCTTTAGTTAATTGAACATAATAATAATTGTTGTTGTTGTAATGTGCCATCGAGTCGCTTGTGATTCATAGCAACCCTATGTACAAGAGCCCTAAACGTCGTTCTATCCTGTGCCAACCTCGCCGTCTCAAACACACTCATTCCCACCGCTCCACTCACAGAATCAATCCATCTCATCGAGGGTCTTCCTCTCTTGCACAGTCCCTCCACTCTCCCAAACATGATGTCCCTCTCCAAGGACCAGTCCCTCCTTACAACATGCCCAAAGTATGTCAGACGAAGCTTCAAAATCCTTGACTCTGTTCTGCCCACGAACTGCCCCTCAAAGGATATCCAGTCATCACATGTATGGAAATTCAAGAGCGTTTATTAAATTCCACATGTGGAGACTTTCTCCCTCAGTAGAAAGGTCTGAGGGAAAAAGCCCTGAGTTCCCCTGCGCAATCGTTTTTAAGGCTTTCCTGGGTTCTACTGTTGGGGCGGGGAGATTGAGAGCATGGTTGGTGGGCCAGGGGATCAGTCATGTCGGTAAGCTTTTGATGGGCTGGCTACTTTGCCCGCCTTTACTCTTTTTGTGTCACATAGACACTAGTTAATTCTTTACTTTGCAAGGACAGATGAGACTTTACCCGGGGCATTCGTGTTTGCCTTAAGTTAAGAATTTTTATGGCCAGCTTCTGCTTTTGGTATTAATGGGGTCTTTCAAAAACATACTAAGACAGGTTTGGAAGCTGGAGTGGTATCTTCTTCCTAAACAACATGCCTCTGGAAATACTATGAACTTTGATAAATGTCAGTTGTAGCAGGGCTTCAGGCCTTTTGTTCATAGGGTTGCTATGAGTTGTACTTAACTCAAAGGTAAGCAACAACATACTTATTTTAGACAATTCTTTTCCTCATCTGTTTCATTGCAGTGTTCATTATTTATCCTCTGTTTTCTTAGTTTCCTCCTAATCCTCATGTCAGTCCTATTTTAAAACAATGGCATTATACAGTAAGTTTCCTTTTGTGACTGAGATAGTTCACTCAGGATAATGTCCTCCAGGGTCATCCACTTTGTAGAATAGTTTGTGTGTTCCTTGTTTTTCAGTGCTGTGTAATATTCCTTTGTATAAATATATCACATCTTCTCTAGCCATTCATTTTTTGATGGACACTTAGGTTGCTTCAGAATTCTGATTCGTAAGGAGCCTGTTTCAAATGAAACCCTGCCAAATCCCACTTCATCCCCACAGTCTGCTCCCAGTGAGGGTCTTCTTTTCATTTTCACAGCTTTGGTAGCATAATCTGCCAGAGGTTGTGTTGCTGGTCCAGTGGTAGCGTTTCCCTGTTGGTTAGATCTATCATCAGCTCCAGGAAAGAAAAAAAAAAAGGGCATTCCCTGTCAGTGCAATATATATAGTCTCTGAATGCCTGCTGGAGGGTCAATTTTGAATTAGGTCCAACTTGACAATTGTGAGTTTGAATTGAGTTTTGAAACGTTTTTCAAGCCTGTTGTCCTTTTCCAAGGACTGGTCCCTTCTGATAACATGCCCATGGTATGTGAAAAGAAGGCTTAAATCCTTACCTCTGAGGAGCCGCCTGGATGCACTTCTTCCTAAACAGATTTGTTTCAGAGGCAGAAAGGGATATTTTTGTCCCTCTCTAAAATGATTTTTAAATTTGTACTTAGACAATGTAATTTTAGAAATGTGCATTTGATTGATGAAGTGTGTGCCTAATGCATTTAGTTCACATTTTGTTCCATTATTTCCTAACAAATTAATATTGTAAAAATTTGTTTCCTTATTTAGTTCTGTGGGTTTTTAAAAAATCTTGTCTTGAAAAAAAATTTTTTTTTTATAGTTAGAAGGATTAGGTTACAGCAGGGGTAATTGTTCTTTACTTTTTCTCATATTGGATTTTTCACTAAGCTCCTTTAAAGCAAAGACGGTTTCCCTGCTCCCAGGAAGCTTGCATCTTCTCAGTTTGAGACAAAGCATGAAGGTGAATGCATGACTGAGAGCCTGTCTTCGAGGAACGTTGTGCAGAAATGGGGACACAGTGACTGCATTCTTACACTGAATTTCTCTTTGGCTGATTTTTATGGGCTCATAAAAATTTTAGAGCTTAAACAGACCTTCAACATCATCTTGTCCATCTATTTTATTGTGGAAATGAGCACATTGTGACTTGGCGTCAGATTTTAGTGTTAAGACATCTTTTCGCTTTAGAAGAGTTTCTCTTATATTATGTCTTTTTGAAAAATCCCGACCAACTTTGATTTTGAGCCTGAGCATCTGCAACACAGTTTTACCATTGATTACAACTGAATGTCTTTGTGGGAGCATATTATTAATGAGCTACTTAATAGAGTGTGAATATGATCAATTATTTAATGTGCTTATTGGGTGTTGTACAATACAAAGTGGAATGTTTCAAATGTTAAGAATTTTTGCTAGTAATAATAAAAACAGCTCATGGAGATACAATCCATGTATACCTGGGAAGGAAAATTCTTTGCAGCAGAAGAATCCAGAAAGTCTGCCTATGAATATATGTGGCCTTGGAATATGTCTGAGAGAGTACAAGGTGAAGGGAAACTTGACTTACTGTGGGAAAATCATGGAGATCCCAATGTTACGAAGCCCTGATGTGAAAAGCAGTCCTATAAAACGTGTGTATACATGTGTTGAGGAATATTTTTATGGCATCAGGAGGAGAAAACTATCTTAAAGAAGTCTTAAAATCATGACTAATATTGGAGGAAGGTGAGAAGTTATGTCTATATTAAAAGGAATATTTTTATTCCATGAAGGACAACTTTAACAAAGTTAAACTATGCAAGAAATAGGTTACTGTGTGCAAAGAAAGGAGGGACAAACAGGAATAATTACTCCAGAAGTTCTGAGTTCCATTTAATGATGGTGGAATGATTTGGAAAAAGATAGTGGTGATGTCTACCCGGGGTGATGAGCTTAACCATTGTCACTGAATTGTTTGTGGTCGTTATGTCCCATCGAGTCACTTGCAACTCATAGCGACACTATGTACAACAGCTCTGAACTCTTCTCTATCCTGAGCCAACCTTATTGTCTCTGACACAACTACCCCCACTATACATGTAAAAAATGTTGGATTGACAAATATTTCATTAAAAGTATTTTAGTGCAGTAAATAATTTTGGGTGAGCATCTACCCATATTTACTATTATTTATAACTTTTGTGTTTTTACTATATTCTTGGCAGTATCAGGATGGATGGTAAAGAGATTGAGATTGTTAACATCTTTAGTTTGCTTGGCTCCACAGT